>NW_020800462.1:0-19947 GCF_003590095.1 Trichoplusia ni | reverse complement strand
TTATCAACAGTGTATTTTACTTTGAACTTTTCATCATTAAACATTGACTGAAACCGTTTATCAATCTTAACTTTCCTCTCATGCTTTGGAATTTGTCTATATCTGGATCGTTGAGGTATTTTGTAAAACGACTATCTTTCAGTATATCACCCATTATGTTGAAAAAACTAGGCCTCTGAATGGAAACGATAACAAGTTGAAAGATTTTTGGAGGTTAGCTATCGCAGCTGTTTATAGACGGCATGAATGAAATGAAGTACCATAGATAAAATTATGTGCTATATTTAAAAATGTATAAAATCCATTTAGTCCATAGACACAATACATTTAACCATTCTTTAAACAAGAAATTTTCTCATCATTCAGTTTAAAAATAATCTTATGCATCAAGTTCACGTTTTGCCGGAGATAATTTAGATCGACTCACGTATCCAGTCACAACGATTATAAAATCGAAGTGTTTTAGCCTACCCTTTACAAAAAACTGATAACACTGTGTTGCCAGAGGAAAACAACTTAATATCGATTCGACGAAACTGTCAAATGTCACATTGTGTTATGTTATGTCATTCTTACTTGATAAGCATAAGTTACGCTTTGCTACATGAAAGTATACCGTCTTTCCAGTTAAGAATTAACTAGAAACCTGATAAATAGGTGGTGTTAAACAGACACCAAAACCATGAATAGTATTGGAGAAGAATGCACTGAGCTAAAGAAAAAATACGACGACTGTTTTAATAGTTGGTTTTCCGAAAGGTTTTTGAAAGGAGACCACGATGATTCAATTTGCGCTGGTATTTTTAAAGTTTATCAGGATTGTGTAAAGGTAAATGTATGTTGTGGTTATTTTTATTGCTATAATATAAGGATCTATATTTATTATGTTGCTAAATGAAAGCTTTCATTCATAAAATTCATAAAAGTAACATTTCACTGTATCATAACACACTATCTTATCAGATTTAGGCATTTGGCACATTGAGAAATGTGTGTGTGAACTGTATAATAAAATGAATCAGAAAAACTGAATTGATATTGAAGATTGATATGTATGATGAAATAAAATTATATATGGGATAAATTTGCAACATGAGGTGACATTTTTTTTTTAATTATGTTTGTTTGTTTGCAGAATGCAATGAAGCAGCAGAACATAGACTTTAAAGAAATTGATAAAGATGTTCTCGGCACCGACAGTGAATTTAAAGCTCCTCCTTCAGGCACTAGTTGACACAATATGATCTCCTGCACATTGAAACTCGCAACATGCTAGATACTGCAACGCTAACCAAACACGGAAACACATAGTATCTTGATATATACTGAACATAAAGAAATAATCATTGTTTTCATATTAGAGAATCTATTGTTGTTACCGACTACTTGTTGAATGTATAAGAAAATTAATAACTAGTAAAGTGTTTTCTGGCATTTATTAAGGTTCCAATGAAGTTGTACGTAGAATATATTGTTAATTTATGTATTTCAGTAAGTTATGTTGTATAGTTGTTTAGTAAAATATTTTTTTCTTTAGAATTCTAATTATTTTCATTTCTTAGTGTATAATACCAGTCATAGTCTTGAATATACAGGATCCTACTTTATGAATATTTAGGATTTATTTGTTGCAGGCCAAGCCAGTATGATGTATCAAATTTAGCTACTGTCATGTAGCATTAAAACTGAAGTAATACACATACAATAAGTATAATGTTTTATTATTATAATTACTTAATATTAAAGAGGTATTATAATTTATCTTTGACTCGTATCCCTGGGTCTGTACACATAGCCACGGCTCTTCATTTCCCTGATGACCCCAGCTGGTAGTCTGCCAGACACTGATATGGCATAAACTCCTTTGCAGAATCGACCTGTGAACAGTAACATCTAAATGGTGTTGTTTGCATATAAGACATTAAATGTGGCAAACAATATTGTCACTTGTATGCTCAACTTTCTAGTTTTTCCATCATAAGTGTCTAACTATGGTAATTAGTTGCAGTTTCATGCTTTATAAATAAAATGGATTTTAATAAATTACTTACTAATGCGTTGCCACTTGCACACCCAACTATCTTCAGGGCTCATAACAGCTATCATTCTGAAGTAATAAAAAACAATGGAGTATGTAAGTGAACAAAAGAAAACTCAAAAATTTAGTTAAAAAAACAGATGTACTAATAAATACACATCTGTTATTAATCTGGTAAATATTTACATTAAACACCTTACCCATCAAAATTATTGCTAGTGCAGTCATAGACATTGTCTTTGTTATTTTTCATTCTTAAAAATTCATCGCAGTTGTCACAGCCATCATATTCAAACTGATCAAATGTCTGAAACAAAACGTTATGCGAATTGGTTTAAAACGTTTAAGTGTATGTGTCGTGTGCATACATAAAAATTAAACCGCCTCGTGTAAGTAGTTCAGTATTGGTTATGATTTGTATAATAATTTATATGAAATATAAGTTTTCATACCTTTATTAACGAGCAAACTAAACAAGCTCGCAATCCTCGAAGATCCTTTGGCACGGTTTCCAAACGACATATTTATTTTTTCTTCTAAAAAACACTTATAAGTATTATCCTTGAGGCTCTATTTCGTGCGTTACAATTTCATTTCAATTAGAAAAGTTATTGTTGAGTTTGTATAGCCTTTGATTAATTAAAGGGCAAATTTTTAAAATAAATAGCAAGCCACCACAGCTAGCGCTAAATGACACAGTGACATACATCAGTGTGACAGTGACAGCTAACTTTTTTTGACTCTTCGCGTTTAGTGTTTGCCGAAGAGTTTTTTTCTTAAATAGTGTTTATGATCGTAGTGCACAGCTTACACTCATGATCCTTACAATTCCTTTTGTATTTTAGTAAATAAATAAAAAAATATGACTTCTATGGAAAGCAGTACTAATGGCGCTAAGGTATCAACTGGTTCTTATAATGTAGCATTTTTTTTACCATAAAACGGGACATTCTTATTATATCTGTAACATTTTGAATAAAAAGAAGGAGAAAATACAACTTGGATAAGTACAACCTTAAAGCTAAACTCGTGGTATTCAATCAAACGAATTCGAACAGAGCATACCAGCATAGCCTCGTCGCGCACCCGGGGTGACTAAGAGAACTAAAGCGTAGGAGAATGGATAGTATCATTTTTCTTAATCGCTAAGCCTCTCAGATTGAAGTCTGTACGTTTGAATAATTAACAAAAATCGGCCAAAGTTCAAGTTGGACCCTTGAGGAACATTGAGGGTACCATGCAAATAGGCTAAAAAACATCAAATTTTAAGATTGTACCAACTATTTCTTGAAATCATTTTTTTTTACCAAACTGGCATTTGATTGTTATTTATTGTTAAAACAGCGGACAGACTGGCGGACAGAAAGGCAGACAGCGGAGCTTTGGTATGTAATAGGGTATTGTTGTACCCATCGGTATGGAACCATAAATAAGTCATGGGCATAAAAAGTATTATTTAATTAATCTTAAAGATGGAATCAATGCTAGATAATAATTAGGAATCAATACTGACACGAATACAAAAAAAAAAACTAGTATTCATCTGGAGAAGCCACCCTTCTACATCGAAATACCTCCGAAATCACTTTCAGAAAATCACACAGCATTCGGTTACCCAGTTCGGGAGCTACGATCCGGGAGACACATAAAGTATACATTGACAACATTGCTTTACGGCTTATTACAACCCTTTTTTTAGATTATACAGACAAGATACAAACGAAGTTAATTGAGTGCCAGGGGAGGCCATTAGGGTTGATGCCTGCGAGACCAGAAGGACTGACCGATTGGGTATTGCGGCTCTTGCACACAAATGGCAAGGAAAGGACATGGAACATGGAAGGTATTAATCGGTAAAATTGTGACACTTCCTTCCGCTCTACTCAAAGCGGTATGATGAAATCATGATCCTATAAATGATGAAATCTCATCCGGAAAAATGATAAAGTTTAACAACAAAAATATCTATAAATATACCACATTCCTATCCAGTTCCTGTATTTTGGACATCTAACTTATACTCCGGATTCGCGTATCATAAATAAATAACTGCGTAAACTGTTGATTAAAATTTTACTACGCAGTATAGGATTTACACGCAGAAACACGTCTACCGCACAGCTGCTTGCATGACGTCAACAATGAGAGCCCTCTGACCCACTCATTGATCTACAGATTTATCGAATAATAACCCTTGAGCAATAGTTATCAATCATCACAATAAGAGAAAATGTAATCGTAATAATTTTAATGCCATCGGACGTGTGAAACGTTGGACACTAAGTCCAAGTGTGATTGTTTAGGATTCAAACGATACTCGTTTTCATCCGTTGTGACACAGCGGGGATAGAAACTTTATCAATCGATTCATTAGTATGGATTAAACTACTGTGATGATTTCTTCTCTATTGCCACAGTAGACTTCTGCCTTTTTATTGTTAACCTCGTTATCACCCACCTCCGCGCGGGAGGAAGTGGGATGTGTCGGGCACTGTCGGGCTCTTATTAATTAAACCAGAACCATAATAGTAGTATCTCCTGAACTGCTGTGCAACGTCTACCGTGTTGTGGCCGGTGCGCAGAAAATGCGTTGCAATTTATTTACTATTTGGCACTCTTGGCAGTACCTCTACACAGATGCTTGAACTTAAGTGTCCAAAATGATTAACTTATCATTCGGGGTGAATCGATGATCTCTTAATTTACTCAACATGTAAGTTCATAGACAAAAAAGTTGTAGGGGTATTATAATTTTATTACACGTGGAGAATATAGAATGCTAAAAACTTATTTCCGTTAGAATTCAAGCCATTCTCATGCAAAATACATGATTTCCGATTAAACTGAATTTTAAAATCAGAACAAGACTTAAATATTAAAACTTTGCTCCATTATATTCAGTTAACATCAAAATATTTGTCAATATGTTTTAAAATAAAACAACTTATGCCTTTAATGTAAGTATTTTAAAAGTTAAAATAGATTTTGACTTTTAAATTATGTTTGTACAGTCCCTCGCTAGATTGGAAAACAGTTTTTAATTAATTTCTTTGTTTTTTAAGTAGAATAGGTTTTACTCACTTATAAAATAGTTTTAAAGTAAGATATTATGAGATCGCGGAATTGGGGCCTTGGGTTCCGATTCAGATATTTTACAATGGCCGGTGAATTGATGGACTTGGATTAAATTTGAAATTATTCCTATTCTCTTATGCACTTTGCCAATGTAATAATTGGAAGTTAGAGTACTGACCTAGAGTGTATCGTCCCATCCTGAATTTTCAATTATTGTGTAGGAAAAATGATTAAGAGAATACGAAAAGTGTAATTTTAGCCAAATTTCATTCATTCATCGGCCGTTGTAAACAGCAGAATCGGGGCCCAGATATTGTTTATGGTATCGAACATTTTGCTGTCACCGCTGCACCGCTGTCCGCGCAGTTTCATTTTACATAAACAGTTTCAATGAAGTTTGTTAACCATGCAGTTTTATATTATGATTTGATTTGTTTGATTACTACATTTATTTGATACTAGCTGCTGCCGCGACTTCGTTCCCGTGGGTAGAAGATATAAGTTATACCGTCGATTTTGATATACTCCTTGGCATGCTGCGCTCTTTTAACATATCTCCAACGGCAGTTGATTGGTTTCAGAGTTACCTGTACGGCCGACGGTAACGTATATCCATTGAAGGTATAACCATGGTCATACCTTCATGGTTCATGGTGTGATACCCATGCTGGCGTACCACAGGGCGGTGTTCCCTCTCCGTTGCTGCTTTCTTTATTTATTAATAATATTTCGAAGGATCTTCTTTCATCTTACCACCTTTATGCAGATGATATGCAAATATACTCGCAGGCCACGCTGGACGAATTACCTCAAGGTTTAATTAACTTAAACGCCGATCTTGCACGAATTCCGGATTGGAGTGCAGCCCATGGGCTCATAGTTAAGCCTGAGAAACGCAAGCCATTGTTGTGGGCAGTTCCAGGCTTACCTCCCGAATTAATTGGTCGCAATTGCCCCAGATTATTTTCCACGGTGCTGTAGTACCAATTAGCCACACAGTTAGGAATCTGGTTATTTACATTGACCGAAATCTCACTTGGGGCCAACAGATTCGAGAGGTAGGTCAAAAATTGTTTCGCTTGGCTGGTTCGCTTAGGAGACTTCGTCACTTTCTACCAACTGCCACTAAAGTTGCACTTGCGGAATCCCTTTTGCTGCCCATCCTCGATTATGCTGATGTCAGCTATCTTGATATAAATGAGGAACAGCTAGATAAACTTGAGCGTCTTCAGAACTTTTGCATTAGGTTCATATTTGGTTTACGCAAATATGATCACGTGTCTGAATTTCGTCTGAAGCTCAAGTGGCTCCCTATTCGCCTTCGCCGGAATGCGCATATTCTTTCATTACTTTATAGTACTCTTTTTAGTCCTTCAACTCCCATTTATCTCAAAGAAAGTTTCCAGTTCCTTAATGACACACATTCACGATGCCTGAGGTCATTGGAAAATTTGCGACTTAAGATGCCACCTCACTCCACAGGATTCTTCGATAGGTCTTTCACTGTGCAAGGTGTGCGCTTGTGGAAAAAACTCCCTGCATCAATCAGAAAGGCTCAGACACTGAGCACCTTTAAAAAACTGGTAAAAGACCATCTCCTTTCTTTAAAGTAGCCATCTTAAACACTGATTATCAGATTATTGTATGTATTCATTTTATTTATTATTTCTATGTTATGTATGTTTATGTATACCTTTACATGTTTTTAACAATAGTGCACCACCTACCTCTGTATATACTGATAATTTTCCTGTCCATCCAAAGGTTGTCTGAAAGATATCGCTTTTAGCGATAAGACCGCCATTGTACCCTAACATTGTATGTATTAAAAATCACTGCTGTAATTCCATGGTGTACAATAAAGAATATTCTAATCTAATCTAAGTTATGATTTATACCTGCCCTGTTTTTTTCCCATTTTCCGTTGTACCTATCTTCGCTCCTATTAGTCGCAGCGTGATTTATAGCCTAAAGCCTTCCTCGATGAATGGTCTATTCAACACAAAAAGAATTTTTCAATTTGGCCTAGTAGTTCCTGAGATTAGCGCGTTCAAACAAACAAACACTTCAGCTTTATATATTAGTATAGATGATAAGAATAATATTATTTTCCATTAAAAATGAAATGTGTGTGTGTGTACTAGTGCACAAAGGTAAGAATTGAAACTTCTTTATGACCTTATTTATCGAAAAAAAAAATTAAGTAGGTACCAACTATATCCAACTCGACATAAATTGGTTAAATAAAGTTAAATTAGAGAACGTTTACCAAAAGGCTTTTATTATTCATAGACATGAGTACGAATAATGCAAATTTAATAATATAAAAAATAAATATTATCTTATTACTACTGAGTATTAAATATTTTAGCAAAATAAATACCATAATCATACCGAAGTATTGGAAAAACAGATTTCATTACTTACTTTTTTTTAGAAATAAATAATTAATATAGATATTTACTATATTACTATCGAAACGTTCCAACAAGATCCGCCTTCCAACGCAATAATAATCTGCAAAAACCATTGAAAACCTCCTTTCAAAAAATAAAAATGACGGCTCGACTCCGATTGCAAGGAAAAAACTTAAATATACGTAAACACTTAACATCTAAAATCAGCTGTTCAATGAAATCCGGCCATTTTGTATGGATAACTACAACGTTTGAACGTTCGTTTCGTTATCTTTTTTGTCGATCGCGATCGCGACAATAACGAACACCGAAAGTGCTGCTTGTCTACGCATTTGTATGGAACAAACGCGATGACGATTCGTTTCGTTATGATTTCGTTATGAATTATTACATTGCCTACCAACTTGCGATAACGATGACGATTGACCACGTGATTTAACGTGGCTTAAGTCAATCCCATACAGTTGAGTCTTGTCGAACTTCGTTATCGTTTTTAAATTGTTACTTTGTCTAAGCCCCTGGTCCATCCTCACCGCACGTAGTTATATATGACAGCGGTTGCGGTCGCGGTCGCTGCGCCCGCGTCGCCCTGCAGTCTGCGATCGTTTTACAAACGACACGTGAACCTAGCACTAGTTAGAAAACCACTAATAACTACATTCACGAAATTAAATACGATAGATTTATTTTGTGAAACTTTTCAGACTAAGGTGTACCTACACTGTAAAATTATTGAACCGGAAAATAAATTGACATTGAAATACGAATACTGAGTCGAAACAAATATTTTTCTAGGTGCCAGTAAGTACGTAGTATTTGTCATACGACGGAAATACTGGCCCGTTTTTACACTTATTCTGATTTTGTGAAATAGATAAGACACAGGTAAACGGAAAAGCAATATTATATTAGCACTCTTGAATAAAAGAAAAGTTAACAGGACCTTCGAAAATATAAAAAAAAACAGCGATGGTACTCAGTATTTATCAAATAACTTTCCTGATAAGTTTCTTGGAACAATATAGGTCCGACGTCAGCGCGAGACAGTCGCGGTCCAGACGAATCTAAATAACTCATTATGTAAGCGGTAATTATACCGTCCAAAATTGTTGATCTTGTTTTGATAGAGCGTTGAACCCCGCCCTACGGTGTAAACTGCCAAGCCAACTGTTTCTGGGTCGAGAGTGTGATGTGTTTGCCAGACATAAACTTTGAGACATCGTGTCAAGATATTTCATCATAACACATTTGTTTTGTTAGCGAATACTTCAGACAATAGGTAATAGTTAATACGCAATATTGTGATTCAGCTTTAATCATATTGTTACTCTACATAATTACTTAATTACGTACTGTAAGTCACAATACTCACAATTATATAGTTTAATTTTCTATTACAAAATAACGCCTTATGTATTTAACATTACTGGCGTTTTATAGCGTTGAGATTATTTTGAATTGTAATTTGTTGTATCTCCTTTAAAAAAGAAACGACTCTCACATTAAAAAATGTATCCTTGTATCGCCGGGGGTTTAGCAAATATTCAAATCGCATGGACAAAGACACTCGGACCCAATTCATGCATTCGTGGATCACACAAATGGATTGAACCCGCAACACGTATTGCTCTGTGGATTTGGCGTCGTGACAGTTAAGGTCGCTCGGCTATTCATGCAGTTATATTAAATACAAAAATTTTACACACATAACACTTAAATTTCTTCAGTAGATAATCATAGGTAGATATATTATGGTACTTTTATCAATTTGCGACTACATTTCGTTTGTTTTTTAGGCACTTAAAATAGAACCGCCCAGTGCGAGTCGGACTCTCGACTAACCGGTTAGGTGACAAATAAATTTGAGGCCTTTGAGGGTGTACGCACAAACTTATTCGTAACCGAACAAATTTATGACCGTAACAACGTTGCTTAATCTGGATCGTTATTTTTAGAGTTTCTTGTAGCGGCAACGAAAATGCATAATTCGTCAAAATTTAAACTGTCTAACTATAACTGTTTATGAGCTTGGTCACAGGCTGGTGTCGGATAGTCAGACAGAAAACAGACCCTTAGTAATAGAGTTCTGTTTTGCCCTTGGGCTCCCCCTAAAACCCTAAAATGATGAAAGATCATTTTGTGTGTTTAAAATACCAACGTATACCTATTAAATAAATCAACGACTGATATATTCCAGTGGCATAGTCGATATGGTTTTTTTTTATTGTTTAACTATTGTTATTAGTCGCGTTTTACTTTTAAACTGAGTTTTTAGTCAATAAAGACTTTTTTTAAATAGATACCTAATCAATAAGCCTATAAGTATACGCAACACAAGCCAAATAGGTTTAAAAGCCAACGTCCTTTAGTAAGAAAGCTATTACTGTATTGTGTGGACATTTATGGCCATTACTCATGGCTTACACTTTCAGTATGCATTTGTTGCTGGGCGCCAAATCTCAAAACGCTCGTCAGTGGCTTATTCTGCACATACAATAAGTATCTTAAAGCCAATTTATATATATATATATATAGCAGTAAAAAATCTAAACAGCCTGTCAGCTAGATGAAGAGGAAGACATGTTGCGCCGACACCAAATAAAATAATTGGGATAAAGGCAGGGGAACGATGAGTTTGTAAGCTAGATAAAAAAATCTGGGGCTGTCAGTTTCTTTTGCCGTTGGCTCGGAGCAGGATAATTCGTAAAGATTTTGAGCTTAGGATACGATGCTGGCTTATTTAATCCAAGACCACTTACCAAAACTTGGCAATTGAAAGTTGAATGTGGTATTTTAAGAATTTTGTTAGTGCCGCAAACATAACGAACACGTAGACTAATGTTAGTAACCTTTTAAGAGATTACCTTATGTAGTATACTTATACACCTAACCTCATACTGTAAGATTTTACTCGAAATTTTCAGACTTTCAAGGGTTTTTTTTATTATTTCGAATTCTTGAATAACAAACAGTTGCAGTTTTATTATTATTTCCTCATACTTCTTACAACCATAGAAATCTAAATAATTATGATTTCTATGCCTACAACAAATCCTCATAAATATGATGTAAGTATGAAATTTCATGGGACGATGCGCATGAATTGGAGGTGGAGCCAGGTGTACCTATATATATATATATATATAAGTAGTGGTGACTCAGTGTGTCCGATCACAGACGGTCACACAGACAGACATACATAACTCACCTGCTTTACTATCTTATTGTTGTTTGTGAAATCCAGACATTACGCGTCGTGGCGTACAACTCGTAATGTTTGTTTTTTTGTTGAGTCGTAAGTTTGTAACTCTTGGATTTGTTTGGGTGCATTTTCGAAAGACTGTGGCGCAGATTAGCTCGACGCCTGGCAATAATCCAATTACAACCGTGTTCTCTGTGAGACAGCATTCTCATTGCGACCGAGATCCACATGTTGCGAATCCAACGTCGCTTATCATTGAAGCAGCTAGAAACCATTTCGTTTTAACTCAGACATGTAATAGTCTTCTTTAAAAGCTCTTTAGCTATTACAAATTTGAACTCTTAACCTATAGCTGTAGTCACGGCGAGACACGATGGCACCGTGCTCATACGCACGTGCAGATAGTATTCGCTCGATAGGTTGCCAGAGCGCAAATATCAGGAACGTGATATCAGTCATAACTTTAATTATTTCCTTTAAGTATGCCACTTGTAGACTAATCATGATTAACACGCGTCTTTAGAAAACGGTTAAAGGATGTCGTCGCATCTTTAATCTCGTAAATATGTATAGCAATCTCCCTTCTCTCTCTATTTATAGTTATAGTCTCAGCCGGCGTCAGTTAGGTGTGCACTCCATTGCACCCGATTACATCATGGGGACCGGAGTGCATTAGCTATTCTTGGAATAGACTATTCACGGGGCATTGGATTTTCATGGTCATGGCTCTAAACACCTATAGTGCCTTACCACGTTTTGTGAACATTTCAAGTCATTTTTCGATTAAATGAGTTAGGAATCAGTCATCATTAAATCTATTCCGTTTTATTTTGTATTTCGACATCGACAATTAAGTATTTTAAAATCGGTGCCTAAAATTAGTCGTTATTTTTATATATCTAAACCGGCAGCTGCCGAATAATGCCCCACATGAAAATTAAATCGAGATAAAATTATCCTACTTACGTCTTAATCCACGTAATAAACTAAGTGTCTGAGTACCAAATTTTGTCTATATCCTGTCCATGGTTTTTGGAAAGCCTTTGTATAAGGGTTCCGTGTGGAAAGGTGAAAGTGGAACCCCATAATTTCTCTGAATTTAAAAAGACTGGTGTGGACTTGGACGCGTAACATGCAACCACCCTAAAACCTTGCGTCAGCCACGAACCATGTAGTTGGGCCCTTTACAACGTCGAGATAACACCTCAATCCATCCTGTGTGTGTTTACCAATTCCACAAGTGATCAAACTAGTGGTAAACACTTAACATATAGGTTATATATACATAAGGAACATGCAATTTACCTAACTGGAAACTGATTTAAAGTCTAATCAAACCTAAATGTTTTTATTTCTAGAAGGCGTTAATTTTGCGCTAGTTGTTGAAAAAATCGTTAAATAAGTTTCTACTCTTTTAAATTAATACGAGCAGTACGAGGCGGAACACTCACGGTCAAGGCAATGAATACCAATTATTTTCTCGGCAAAAGCTTCAGAGAATGTCAATAGTTTCAAATTTAATCCAATGGCCATTGTAAATAGCAGAATCACTGCCCAGCTATTACTGAACTATCCTTTACGGAAGCCCTTGGAATTCTTCTCCCTTCACTTTAACTGTTAACAGGGCCACATGTTTATGTTTACCAAAAAGGGCCTCGTTGTAAAGTTCCATGAAGTCATAAGGTCACAAAAAGTTCCGCAACGAAAACTTTAACAATAGTGAATCATGGTTTGATAAAGCATGGCGTGATCCGAATCTCTTATCACGTCGAGTTCATAGAAGTCTTCTATTTAATTTGTCGTATGACGCAGTAGCAGGCACTATTTTATGTCCATGGCTTATTTCATCATAAATTGGGGTTATTTTGCTTGATAATTGTACTTGTAAAATGTTTCTGTTCAATTACAATTTAACTTTGCTGGATGTGGTTGGAAAACGTTGATAGAAAGCGCTCGTCACGTGATTAATCGAAATTTAATGTAATTTCCATGCATTTTCTACTGTCATTAAAAAAACAATAGAAGAAATATCACTTGGCCTAGAGCTAATGCACGTTATGTTAAAACACGTTAGATTTATACGAAAAAAATGTCTGAAAAGTTGTTGGTTATGTTTTCGCGGCCGTTATTTCCTAATTCTGATTGGTTCTCAGAGCTTTATCACCTCACATCCCTGACCAATAAAATAGATTGGAAAAATACAACCTACGCAAATTCTGTGTAGATTAAATAACTAGTTGCTTAAATGTAAATACGGAGTTCGTAAACATCGCGCAGGAGGTAGCACATTATTTTGAAAAACAAGGGTGCGGTGAACTAAGACAGTTAGAAGCCTTATATAATTAATGAATGAGATCGGATTTATGGCCTTTTTTATTAAGTTTTATTTTATAGGCGCATCGTTGAAGCAACGAAAATTTTCTCGATTGTAAGTCATATTTGAAAATAACTAGTATTTCAAGCTGTAGATATATGCTATGAATGTTAAAAAAGGTAGAAGCCTGGCACCGCATAATTGCCCTTTTATTTCATTTTTGTTTGATAAAATTCCTTGTAAATCAGTCGGGTTAGATTAAGATGATAAGTTCTCGTTCCCGCTTTGCCCTGACTAATGGGAACGGGGATGCATTCCGGTGGTCCGGCATACCCCTTCGCCTTCCCCACAGCGAAGGAAGACCATGAGGATTTCCAAGTGATTGAGCGATTTCCCACTGATTTTTTATGTACATATTAATTCAGACCGAATTGTGTATTAAATACCTAAGGGAATCGAATAATTCGAAGTAGCGTCGCGGAAAGGACTCTACTGTTTTTTGAGTTCGTGTGTAGCTTGGTGTCATCGCTGTTTAACGACCATTGTTATTTTTCTTAATAAATTTATGACAAAAGCGCATTTCAGTAAGCCTTTAAAAATCCTTGAATTAATCCTCGTGATAACAAATTGTTGCTTTATTAGTAATTTATAATTCAATTTAGGGTTTAATTAAAAAAAAAACAAAAGTAAAATGAAACTATATACTAAATACCCTCTAGATACTAAAAATACGGCGCCCTACAACATTGATAGATGTTAGTTCATAGCTTGTAAGCCAATCGTACGTGATGAATGTCATCAAAATCTTAATGAAGTTCATAATACGTTATCTCTAGTCCTCTACTCAACAGTTTGAACTTAACCGCGCATCACTGCAATAACAAAACAATATTTATTAGGTGCCGGCGCGGCGTGCGAGTCGTTGGCTTATCGCTATCGCTACTACAATAGGCTCGTCCGTTCATGGCAGTTAAACCACAAACAATAATAAAGATAAATATCCTCGTATCGTAGTAGTAGTGGTGATTTCGTGAGGGAAATCTGTAGCGGCGGCGGTGGTGCGACGGGGGCCTCTTACAGAGCCAGCGTACGTACTTATAACGCGGCACCCACCCGCAGTCGCCACTCCGGTACGCTCAGTCACCGCGCGCGCCAAACAAACTATTTTTTTTTTTGCAATTACGCTTTGGTTAACCGTCCGCGAGACACGAAGTGACCATGAAGCGAGGGCTGCTGGTATTGCTTGCGATGTGCTCCCTAGCCTGCGCCATGGTGCCTAGGGAAAGGGTGAGTGGCTTTTTAGTATCGGCAATGCGATATAATGTCTTGTCATTCAAATATATAAATACAAGTTAAAAAAATTGTTGCCATAAAAAAATATTATTATTAATTAATTTAGATAGAAGGAAATATACTTTACAGGTGTTAAAATAACTAAGCTTTCTGTTGGTAAATCTGCATAGCTTCGAATCCACACATCATTTTTAATACATTTTTTTTTACATTTTCTGTGAACAGTTTTTATTTTTTTTCTAATTTTAAGAGTGGGTAAGCTATTACAGGATTAGGGGTGGTTAATTTGATACCGGAGTGAAGTTTCAAATATAAGTAACAGATACTGTACAGTAATGAACACTATAACAAGACCGGTATTTGTAACTGGTTTAAATTTAACATTGCTTTTTAGGCAGATAAATAATCCCTTTAATATAATTTAAGAAAGGGTTACTTATTTAACATACAAATATAAATATAATAGGTGAACACCTATTATATTTTTATTACATTTCAACTACATTTCAATTAAACAAAAAAAACATTTCAATTAACAAATAATCAATTGATTCCGGGTCTCTGATTTGACGTCATCCTAATTTTAATGAAACTTAATATGTCATTACATTATTGCAGTACATAAGCAGGCAAACAAGCAAAGTATTTACCATAATCAAGTATCATTTACTGCGTAGTTTAGTAATTTAATTCAATGATTAATAATCTTGATTATTGAGACTATGTTTAAATTTATTTACGTGATTTTTTTGATGAAATGAAAATTATCCTATTGTTTATAACGGATGTTGTAGTATCTACATAGTAATTGTGATTTAAGACTTACGTCTTACGTATTCTGCATATTGATAATGAAATCTTGTTTGTACTGCCGTCTGTTCGGTTCATTGAATATGACGATAAAGATGAAGATCAATACGAGACGAGGTAGATAGGTACCTATTCCGACTATGTAACTAAATAATACTACTAGATATTACTGAATACTAGTGACAGTTTAAATGAAACAATTAAATTACGTGATGCACTGTTATGTCTAAAAATTAAAAAGCAGAATGTATTATAGACAAAATACTAATGCTGAAAATGAAAATAAATTTCTTGCGTCAAAGTTTATCAAAGATAAATTGCTGAAGCTTCTGCATTTCCAGAACCACTATTAAAGTGGTTCGCATTGTAGGAAATTAAAATTGGATATTGATGGTCTAATAAGCTTTATTCGTACTTTTTACTAAGAAAAAAAAAGGATGCTCTAAATTTTGATGTTATGGTCTGTTCGATCGATGTTTGTGAATATCTAATAATTGTTTTAAAAAGCACTGACTGGTTCTGCAAATTCAGCAAATGCAATACATGCTATGCCACCAATTACTGAAAAAGTTTAACCGAGAAAAATATCGACAGAAAGTATACGTATTTATTTCATTCTTTTCCAAATAAAAGATTTTAAGAATGAGCCGTACTTCGAATTGGAAACGGAGTATATAACGAAGCCGTTACACTTTTTTAAAGACCGTCATATAAGCAACTAAATGTCTTTAGCTGAAATCGTTCAGCATTAACTCAAGTAAATGGGCAAAGTACTTACGTTTTACAAAGTTTTACTGTCGAGACAAGCATTTTACGTGGTTATTGACTGAATGTTAACAGCTAAGGAAATACGCGCCATGAACAAGTAACTTGTGTGTTTGGTGTCGTAAACCAGGTTCTTCTATTTACGGACTGAGTACGTTTCCGAATCCCAAATGGCTGGCGGCGCGGCCGCGGCGTGGCGCGGCCTGGGCCCCGATTCTGCTATTCACAATGGCCGATGCCTTGAATGGCAATCGGATTAAATTTGTAATTATTATTATTCTCTTTAGTATTTTGCCAATGCAATCATTTGAAGTTAATTATATTGACCTTGAGTGTACCATCCCATACTAAATTGTGTAGGAAAAATGCAGGGACTGAAAGGGGTTACGGTATAAGGTTACGCTACCGGTATAAAATAAGTGTACCTTAAAAAAATAAAAGTAAGGGTATACCGCTATTTAACCTTTATGCGATATCGTACGAAAAATATAGCGTTGACAGTTGCGGGAGTGGGCGAGGGGTGCGAGGCCCGAAAGGGTGGTCAGGCGACGACGTGCGCCCGGCAACATCCTGTTTTTTCGTCTTTCATTCTTTTACCTTTATTTAGTAACGGCTAAGTACTGCAGGAAATATACTTTTTATATTGGTACCAAATTAAGGTACCGAATAAAATTAGGTATCCAATATGGGTACAATTTTTTACGATATGACGTCATACCGTTATTTAAACATACCGTAATTTCGGGTTATCATCCCTGAAAAATGTATAAAGAATACGAAAAAATAATTTAAGCCAATTTTCATTATTCATCTCATTGTAAAATAGCAGAATTGGGGCCCTGATCATTCAAAACAGCGGTGATCTTCACAAGTCGACACAGACAATCCTTTTTCATGGAAATATTTTCTCGTAACACTGTGAGTTGTGACTCACGCAGTACTCTTGTGACTTTGAAAGCCCTTGTAAAAATAAACTTTGTTGTTTGGGTGGCTTTAACCCGTTAATAAACAACGTATTTTAAACTCTACCAGTCATAATTTAAATGTCACGTCTTTGCTTGGAAATAAATGTTTTTTTCAAGATATATCTATTAATAATATAAACCGGTTAATAGCGTACCAGTACAATAAAAGAAAAACAAATTTTGTACAAAAATTTACCATCACACTTTGGATACGCAAACTACAAAGAAAAATGTTTCCCTCCCAACCAAAAACTGTTTTCAGTAACTCTAAATTTGTATTGGGAAACCAATTTTAGTCAAGATTATTGTGTTCTCGAAGATTTTTTAGTCCCATTTAAAGAAAAGTCTAAACCGTCCATATAATCCGAGTCAGTATCTATTAGTTGTAGTTTCGCTATATCGATTAACAATAACAATTTCTCTAGACAAGTGGGTTAAAACCAAATCAAGTTATTAATATAACTATCCCCGACGAAGCTAAAACAGTGCTAACCTATGGCTATATTTCAAAGTTGCGGTAGTTCTGTTATTACGCAATTATAGACCGTTTATAATTACTCTGTTGACATCAGATATAGACCACGCTACGACGTAAATCTAGATTACACATGTCTAATGCTTTTCTACTGCTTAATTAGCTCAAGTGTTACAAATAATAAGATCTTAGAGAATCTTTTATGGTTAATAATATAAATTAATATTAGTTATTTATTTTTTATAGTTTACGTTGCTATTAATTTAATATTTTAGGTAATATTATGAATTATTTTGGGCCCAATTTATTTTTATATTATTATTTATAATGGCCGATGAATGAATGGTCAATTTCCATTGCAATAATTGGAAATTCAGACAGGAGCGGAACACTCACGGTCAATACAATGAATTTACAATTATTGTGTTGGCAAAATGGTTACGAGAGTATTATACGAACAGTGTCAAATTAAATACAATTTCCATTCATTACGCTATTTACATAGCAGAATTGGAGCCCTGGAGCTCACTTGGTTTCCGATGTCAGATTTTTCTTTTCTTTAAGATGTAATATTATCGATGTTGACCTCAAATAAACTTACTCCTTATACTAAGTCGGATATATTTTCCTGGTAAGAGATAATTATTATCGAAATCGGCTTTCATTTAAAGGTTTGCAAACCACACAGATTCTAATAAATACTTACAAGTAAGACTAGCTGTTGTTGTTAGTTTTAAGAGTGCATGCCACTTCTCTCGTTTTTGTAACATATCCCATCACTGCGCATTTAGGAGCATATCCTATTAATCATCGCGGGGTATACACATTTCGTATAAGCTAAGCTATATGCTCAATAAATAGTTTACCTACGGACTATACTGTGCTGTAGTTCCTGAGAATAACGAGCAAACTAAACTAATCAGTTTTAAGTATTGATTTAACAAATCGAAAATAAGGAAGGTTCGAATACCTACAGGTCGCACCGGTTCCGTACAAATTTTGCTGAAATATTTTCTTTCATACTTTGATGACTGAGAAGACAGATTTGTTTGTCCTGGCATTCAAAGTATTCAATAGTTTTAGTACCTAGTAGAAAGTGACTACTTTGCAGTCGCAAAGTAATTTTTGTTTGGAGTCTAATAAATATTTTCCGCAATTCCGCTATTTAGGTACAATGAAGGGAAATTGATGTAATTTTGACAATATTCTTATTCTCCTAAGAAATTTGCTAACACAAGAATTCGAAATACAGTAAAGGGCGGAACACTCACTGTACAATGAATTTCTTTTACTTTATTTAAATATGAATAAGTAGTGTAATTTTTATCCAATCTTGTCCAATCCATTCGTTCATCGGCAATTGCACCTACCTAAATATCGAATTGGGACTCTGAAAATGATGGAAAAAATCCGATAACGACAACTTGTTTTTACGGAAAGCTTTGATGTACATTCATTTTATCAGAAGATTTAAGTTTTAGTTAATTAGGTTATTTGGTCAATATATTCAGGGGTTTCCTTAGTAAGACGCAATACTTGGTGTCATTGTCAATAAGGAAAACGATAACACATTCAATCATAAATACTCATTAATAAATACAAACAGACTGTTGAGACTTCTATGAAATTATTTGATTGAAATCAGAGTGCTACAAGGCGACATTGTCGGATTTCTTTTGAAATAGATTTACTAATTATTTTCTTTGAGATTTATTTCGGCCTTTCATTCCGTTTAAAATTCTCGTCTCGCGAATTTTTTATAGAAAGATAACAAAAAAATACTTTGCACCATTTTTTTTTAATTTAGTGCAATATTATTGTGTCTTTTTCGTTAATTGTCATTTTCGTGCCCCTAGAATTTTACGTCGAACGCTAGTGTCCACCCACTTGCTCTATACCCAAGAGAGAGATAATGTAATTTTAATCAATCACAGGTTTATATAAATAAAAAAATAAAAGTCAAATACTCTACTAACATAAAAAAATAATACTCAACAATAAAAACAGTTACGCAATTCCAAGATTGCCATTCGAATCTAGAGCATTAGTGCTTAACAGTGTAAACAATGTTTAGTATGTCAACGACCCGCATGCCGCGTACAGCCGAATGTTGTTTCCTGTTTGCGTGGCCCACGTGACATCTTCATCGTATTAGTCATTCACCAAGCATTCGCTTCATTCATGGTTTGTGGTGAGCGCCACAGGACGCCCGACGGACGTCGGATACGCTCAAGGGCGCTCCGCGTACATATCGTACGACGTGACGCACTATGACACGACAGTTTCTGATATCAAGTACGTACTTCCAGTTGTGAATTGGGGCGTATATCGTATACGAACATGTCATATTTGTGACCGAGATAATTTAATCTGTAGGTACTTATTTAAATAGTAAGGAGGTAACGGAGGTACGTTTGGTTCTTCAAATATTGAAAACTAGAGATTTGGGTTTAAACTTTGGGGCGAAAAGGCTTTACGTTTTCTATCCAATACGCTCCTAACATTATCTGTATATACAGTGAATTTTATTTGAAGTTAAAGCATATAAAAATGATGCAAATAAGATATAGCTTACATGTTTGCAATCAAAACC
>NW_020800461.1:0-17871 GCF_003590095.1 Trichoplusia ni | reverse complement strand
GCTCATGATTAATGACTCCGGTTGGGTCCGAAACTAGTCGGGCAATCCCGATAAATACGCGTGAGTAAACCGTTGCATCATTTATTAATTGTTAAGATAGTCAAGGCATTTCAGGGGAATATGGTAGCTAACATTGTGGCACATACACTTATGGGTTGAGAATCGGCTACTAACTATTTCCTACGTTTTTATACACTCACTTTTCTTGTTTGTCGTTCCAGTTGGACTTTTGCAACCCAATTTTGAGGCACTTCCCGATAAGCCAGCAGGCTGTAATTTTCAGGGTAGCATCAAACCCAATAACAATGCAACTTACAACTACAAAACAACTGGACCGATTTTGATGAAATTTAAATGCATGTTTTTAATATATTAATAGGTAAATTTCCCATGTCATCTTCCTACAACTGACCTCAATTGCTGTATATCAGTGCTCGGTCGTTCCACAGGCCCTCCCTGGCTGCAGATCGCGTTTGACCCTGTTGAGTCCTTGTTCTCGAACCTTCTGCCTGAAGAGGTTCATGTCTCGAGTGGACTCGAAGGTGAAGGCGACCAGGTCACGGCCGGCGACTGTCGATTCTAAGTAGCGAGCGAACTTTGGGTCGGTGAATTTTATCTGTAGGGAAACACAAATCAGTGTTATTATTAAAGATTATTTCACTGCACTTTTTAAGGTTTCGTACCCACAGGAATGGAACAAATTGAGACACCGCTGTCTGTCCGTTTGTATCTTAAGAACCGCATTTTTGTTACTGCTACAACAACATATCAAGGTAAAGAAACGTTAGTCATAAATTTGTGAGTAACCATGTATACAATATTATATACGAGCAAAAGACAGCTATTTCACGTCAAATGATCACAGTTTTATCAAACTACTAGCTGTTGCCCGCGACTTCGTCCCCGTGGGTAGAAGATATAAGTTATGATTTATACCTGCCCTGTTTTTTCGCATTTTCCATTGTATCTTCGCTCCTATTAGTAGCAACGTGATGGTTTATAGCCTAAAACCTTTCTCGATGAATGGTCTATTCAACACAAAAAGAATTTTTCAATCAGTAGTTCCTGAGAATAGCGCGTTCAAACAAACAAACAAACAAACTCTTCAGCTTTATATATTAGTATTGAAGTATAGATTTTCACCGAGTGGTTTTTTTTTTGGCGAAAAAAAAAAGAATACAGTCGAATTGAGGACATCAAATGATCATGCTGATCACAGAAACATTTATCCTAGGCATCGAACCCCACAACCAACGTCGTTCAGCGTCATTAACCACTAGACCAACAGGCCAACTATTCGTACTCACTTCCAACATCATAGGCTCGTACACTGGGCTCTTGAACAGCTCCTTGTTCTCCCGAAGCCACAACACCGCCTTGTAACAGTCCTCGCTGTAAGCGCGCAGCACTTCTAGACGCTTGACGTCTTCATCTTCTAGTTTACGTATCCTGTTTGCAAAGACAGAATATTCACTACACACTATTTCTTGGATTGAAGGCCGATTATTTTATTTTATTATATTAGGAAGACTTACAGCTAATAACAAAGAATGAAAAAAGTTTATAACACAACTAAAGCCAATTAAGTTTCCACCAATAGTACATATACAGGGTGGAAGGGACGTCATACCGATCCCGTGGTTGAAATTTTTCATCGGTCTTCTTTTTGCATTGCATTCGTGGATCACACAAACATCCTACGTGGGGATCGAACCCGCGACCCGACAGTACCAGTTCTGCCAATGGAAGAATTTTACGAGACGCCGAGGAAAATCAGAAAGCATTTTCATTATGAGGTTTGAAATCAAACTTATCAATTATAAGGGGCTGCAAGAGACTTTGAATCCAGTTTAAAATAAGACCTTAAATGTATAGCAGTAAGTATGTTTTTTGTATGTCTTACCTATTTTGATACTGACGTATTTGCGGCGTCACATTGTTCTCTAAGTCGTATTGTACTTCTAGTTTTTGTTTCTTTAAATTGTCGATCGCAGCATTCGTTTTCATTATAGGCTTGTGTAGTTCTGCTAGCTCCATTTTAACTTTTTCGTCTGTAAATAATAATCATTTATTTTGTAAGAATTTGGCTAAGCTATAACTGCATAAGTGAATCGATAACAGGTTAAGCTACGCTTAACGCGGTTGGTGACCATCTTTGTCATGACGAGTTCCTCCGTGATTCGGAAGGCACGTTAAATTGTGGGTCTCGGCTGTTATTCATACATCTTTGACAGTCGTTACAGGTAGTCAGAAGCTTGAACGTCTGATAACCAGTCTAACCAAGGGGCATCGTGTTGCCCAGGTAACTGAGTTAAGGAGGTCAGATAGGCAGTCGCTCCTTGTAAAACACTGGTCCTTTGCTGAATCTAGTTAGATTGGAAGCCGACCCCAACATAGTTGAGAAAAGGCTAGGCCGATGATGATTTATTTTACAAGAAAGGTTGTCATTGTGGCACCATGTAACTATTTATCGAAATACTAGTAACTACTCGATTTTTAAAGTCATTTACATACCATCTCCAACTTTCTCCACTAACTTAGTCTTATCCATGACCAACTTCTCCAGTTTAGCTTTAGCCTCCTGCAACTCTCTCTCTCTATTCCGGTGTCTCTCTAACTTGTCTTGGAAGGCGCCCTCTATCTCTTTCAGCTTGAACTCGAAAGTCCGAATAGAGTTCAGCGATTCGTTAGCTTGGTCTTTTAGAGCATATACTTTTCTATTCTGTGAAATTGAAAATTATGTTTTAATCATAGTATCAGAATCAAGTGTTTATATTTCTAGTAGGCCTTTATAAACATCAAAATACACATCCAGTGACTCTACTCGCGTTTAAAAATAATTGCTATTTTGATTCTGAGTAGCTTTTTTGCCGTGACAAGCAATGAGGTTATTATTATTAAAACGTCTGAGAATCTTCAAATCTATTATTGTGGTTTTTTGTTTTAAAGCCTTCACATCCAAAATCCAGTCGGCAGAAAGCATTGCTCAGCGGAAAATATTTGCAATCAAATACAATAAAAATATATAAATCGGATTTAAACAAAAACTTTTATTATATTGGCGTTTTAAATCATTAAAAAAATACGTTTCTTTTACCTTTACTTACAGATTAAACAGATTTTGCCTTACCCCGATCAACACCTCTACTTTAATAGCACAACACTCACCGCTGCCAACTTCTGTTGCTCAAGCACACTGATCTCAGCTTTGACTTTCTCTATAACTGCCTTCAATCGGCTCCACCTTACTGTTATGTGTTCTGACAATCTTTTCCGCTTCCTTCTTATCATTTGAGTACTCTACAAACTTCTCTCTCAGTTCTTGGTATTCAAGCCACAGTTTCTTCTTCTCACAAATGTCTATTTGCTTTTCCAAGTCTTGACGCTGCTTCATTGCGTCGATTTGGACTTTTAATCTGGAAAACGAAAGTGGGAAAATAGTTTAGGTCTGACGATAAAGATAATTATACCGTTTTTGGGTTTCAAAACGATGTCGTCTCATCTCAGCCTATCGCCGTCCACTGCTGAACGTAGGCCTCCCCAAAGAGCGCCAACCATCCCGGTCCTAGGCACAGCCCGCTTCTATCCGCTGCAGCCACCTTCTTCAAATCATCGGTCCATCGTGCCGCAGGGCGTCTTACACTACGTTTGCCTAAACGATGTCGTATTCGATTTAAAATCTCTTTGTTTCCTTAATAACGGGTTTAGGTTGTCGACGCGAACTTTAAGGATTTAACTAAACCAAATCTTAACACAATCTATCACAAGGATATATATTATGCAATGATGCAACTATTTATATCTATGTACTTATCGGGATTGCCTGACTAGTTTCGAATCCAACCAAAGTCCTTAATCATGAGATGACGCGACGGGCGAGCGAGTCAAACTGAATTGCGACACCGATTGAGTAAACTGTTGCACCATTGCTTGTTCTGAGTCTATGTGTCTTTGCATGTTTGTTGTATTTTTATATTTGTATTTCTTTGTATGTTTGTAAAACTGCTTTGTATGATTAAATTCCTTACTGCGGGAGTCGTTTAAAAAGAAACCTCACCTCTCATTCAACCGTATCTGTTCCTGCATGAGCTGAGCATTATTCTGCAGCTTGGTGGACAGTCCCCGCTGTTGTGTCCGGCTCTCAATCAGCTCGTCCAACTGACTCACGCTTCTCTGACCCCCGACTGCCTTCAGTGTACTACGCAGTAACTCTTGTGGGTCCATGTTCGAGAAGTCTTGGACACGGTCTTGTGGAAGGAGCTGGCAGAGATTGTCTACCTAATGTGTCGTAAAA
The DNA here is from genome assembly GCF_003590095.1 of Trichoplusia ni. Lineage (NCBI taxonomy): Eukaryota > Metazoa > Arthropoda > Insecta > Lepidoptera > Noctuidae > Trichoplusia > Trichoplusia ni. The sequence goes on along the minus strand of NW_020800461.1, from coordinate 13,577 downwards.
AAAGTAAAAATAAATATACCCACATTTTTAAATGCCACTCCTTAAAATTTTATCAAAATGGGTCCAGCCGCTTTTATAGTTGTAAATTGCAAAGTCATCGGGTTTGTAGCTACCGTAAAAATTTCAGCTTTGAAATTAAGTTGCAAAAATCCAACTGGAAAATATGGGAATGTATAAAAACATGGGAAAATATACTTTACTTTTGAAAGGAAAGTTCCATACCTATATCTGACGTGATCTCAGAAGAAACACCCTTCACTTTGACATATCGTCTTTTACACAATCCATCCATTGTTTCCTAGGTCATCCTCTTCCCCTATATCAATGTACATCCATACTCAACACAATATTTACTTTAATCCATACTTAACTAAATAAATGACTAACCTGAATATTAAGCGATGCTATAAGTTCTTGCACTTGCTTCTCCTTGACCGTCTTATGGTCTATACACCAGGTGCTGGTGCCTGCCAGTGTGAAGGTCCTCGTTATGATCACATTCTGCCTGCCATCCTGCTGGTACAACTCTATCTCTATGGTGGCCTCCTCACATCCGCTTCTAACATATTCTGATATCTGAAATGGAAAATGAATAAATAAATGTGAATTGATTTTTTTGTTTTTCAATGTTCCACCACTTTAACACAACGCCATCTAGTCTCAAACAGCAAAGCTTGTATTATCAGAACTAGACCACTGATAAACATACTTTTATATTTGTATACATTACAGATAAATAATGCCCAGACAATTCACTTCAAATCACAAATGGATTTTTGTGTTATCTAAGTAAGTAAGTATAATGCACAAAAAACATTAGAAAAAAAATGAAATGTAAAAAACATTTGGAAATTGCACGCATGATCCAAGATTTGCATTTTTTATATTTCTTTTTGAATTGGAAAAACAATCATGGTGTTTTTACACATTTGTTTACCATATCAGGTGTGATGTTGTTAGTGAAAAAAAAATTCTTCACAATTGATTTCCTTAATACTATACCGAAACTGTTTAGATACCCACAATAGTCGATCTTGGTATGTATTAAAAATAATGTAAAACAACGGTAAAGATTACCAAATCAAATATACCTACCATGGAGTATATTATTTGTTTGTTTATTCAATGTGTGTTAGTATAAAAAGATTGATGTAACCCATTTTTTTAAGTCACTAAATTAAGGAAGTATAGAATAACTCATGGAACCAAACATATTCAAATACCAACTTACTTTTTTGGCCCTTCCGATGACACTTGTCTTTCCACACAGCCCGAGAATGATAGCACATACAAACGTAGACTTCCCAGTGCCATTGGGTCCTATTATCAGGTTCAATGACTGATTAGGATAAAGCTCAACACTCTTGTATGTCCTGAAAATAATCCAAAATACAACATGTTAGAATGAATGGATGTGTATGAAGGATTGAAATGCATTGCCATGCACTGTCTCAAAAATGCAGATGACATGGCACAGCGGTTCAAGTTTAGTCAGTAAGAGTCTGGCACTACCCATTTCCTTCCCCGAGGGAGTGGGTGTCCAGGAGAAGTCCCTCACCTTACCAAAAAAAATGGATGAATGGATGTCCGGTACTTTTACACAAATGGGATAAAGTTTATGTCAGACGTATTTCATTACCTTGACAGTGTTTTGCTAGTCTACTAATACATAGACCTAGATAGTGATTAAACTGACATTACACACAAGTTATTTGAATCATTTCCATTGGAAGAGACACAGACACACATATCCTAATAGGACACTCTTACTATGTTTGAAATGATCTCTTACTATGATGAGAATATTTCTAAATCTAAACACAAATCTAAAATAACATAGGTACCATTTCAATTTAACCCAACCTAAAAAATCGACATAATAAATAGATTAGCTTGAATATAATAACCGCTAGGTGGCGCTGTCTAGCAAAGACGTAACTAAAAGAGCTCTGCAACATTTTATAATTTTAATTTATATCTAAGTTGAAGTTTTAAGTAAATTGGTATTAAATGTGTGTGATTTGGAAGAATAAATACGTGATAGTGTTATCCTAGACTATAAACCTAAAACACTCCTAAAATTTTGAAACAAACAATAAGACTAAAGTGACCTATAAAAACTGTGTAATATTATAACTACTAAAACTAATCAGTGATACATAATAAAAACATTCAAAACAATCAATTAAGTGTTAACTAAAGACATAATATCAAAAAACAATAAAACAAAAAGTGAACTGTGATCTACATACAAGTGATTGGAATGTGAGAAAAATACTTGAATGGTGACTCACAAATAACCGATTTGCTTATTCAAAATACTTAACACTGGGCTACTACTGCGAAATTTCAAATCTGTAAATAACTGTTCGGGTGGCGCATTGGTTGAAGAGTCAATTTGAAAGCGCACTCGTTACCTGCGAGCGTGAGTTCGAGCCCAGCGATGCGGAATACTTTTTGTGATGTTTATCTTGAGTATTTTAAAAATAGTTGACAACTTATAAAACTTAATTAGTACAACATACACATAATTACATTGTACAAAATATTAAAACGACTTGATAGAAAATCAGAATAATACAACAGAGGGCGCTAGTAGTAGCGACCAGATTCACGCAAAATGGATTTAGAAAATGTAACTCACCGTAAGCGATACCGAACTAGTTCACTCAACGATATAACGAATGTTAATGAGGAATCATGTATATTTGACTCGACTATGATGAGTCTACCTGACTGTACGAATAATAATAGTCAAACGCTGTATGAAATGAATGAAAAAATCAAATTATTGACAAAAGATCTACAAATAGCTCACCAAGAGATTGAAAACCTAAACACCGAAAATTTTCGTTTAAAGGCAGACCTACACAAATCTTTAAATATCATTGAATCTTACAAAAAAATCAACGAGACTATTGACAGGAAAAGTATGACGCCTTTATCGGGACGCAAAAGAAAATTCATTCAAAACAAGATAATAAGAACTCCAATAGATAGTAGACATTTGAAAACAATCGATCATATCTCCAGTACATCACCAACTTCTGAGTACTTAAGTCCTATAAATGTTATTGAGTCTGAATGTGAAGGAACACAGTTTATACTGAAACCTCAATGTGTGCAAACAAATGAATGTCAAAACCTCACACCGCAACTACAGTCTTTACAAACATTATCGGGTGATACTCCAACAATAACCTCAAACATTAAGGAGATATCAGTAGACCTATTTTCAAGATTTCTGAAAGACGCTGAGAACAAAGATGTTATCAACTCCAACACTCTTCAGAAAAACACACTACATAACGACGCCCATAAATACATGTATCTCAGTAGAAGAGGAAAAGAGACAAAAAATCGTAGTAATAGCTGATCAACAAGGACGTAATGTTGGAAGGATCCTTCAAACATTGGTCGGTCCCAAATATGATGTGTTATGCTTATGTAAACCAGGGGCACAATTGAAAGATGTACTTGAGTGGCAAAACGACATTGTATTGAGTTTAGGCAAGCATGACTATGTAATAATTTTAAGTGGAAGTAATGATCGTAACCCGCACGAATTTTTATTTAATTTAAGAAATTGGCTTAAACAGGTACCACACACCAATATTATTATGCCAGAAGTGCCATTTAATTATTATCTACGGGAGCAAAAATTAAACTATGAACTAAGGTTTATTTGCAAACGATTTAAAAATGTATCATACGTTAATATGGACTACACAAGATTCCGCCCTAATCGTTATTTCTTTTCTCTTAACCTATGCAGGTCATTACTTAGGGAAATATTACACAATGAATACAAAATTAAAGCATTAACCCACCAACAAAAAATAAATAAGGTAAATACATGGCATGTTGAGAAATCAACTCAAACAGATTTGAATATGGCTTACCAACCTGAACCAAACATTTTAATCACATCAGAAGAAGATTTTTTTCGTTCATAATAATAGTTTTATAAATATCATTCACCAAAATATTAATGGTCTCCTTAATAAACTAGATCTGTTGAGCACATGCGTAGACACGTTATTGGATGACGGTATAGATATAGATGTTCTTTGTATCACGGAACACAATATGATCCATGAAGATACCAGATTAGTAAATATGCCGCCATTTAGTCTGGCAACTATCAGCAGTAGGAAAAATAGGTACGGAGGGTCTTGTATACTTGTTCGTCGTGACCACAGGTATAAAGTTCTAGAAGAAGTATCGAAATATAATGTTCCAAACATATATGAATGTAGTGCTGTAGAACTTATCGAGCATAATTTTTTAATATTTTGCATATATAGACCACCCCACAATTCCTCTAATGACCTACAAACTTTCTTCGAAAATTTTAATAATATGTTGAATCAATACTGCTTCAAAAATAAAAAAATTATAATATGCGGCGATTTTAATATTGATCTATTGAAAAATAACAAGACTTCTCTAGAATATAGAAATCTCTTACTTGAATTTAATCTTAAGCTAGCTATAGAAACTCCTACTCGACTGACCAGCGGTACATGCATTGATCATATGATACATAACAACATAAAAGGGTGCAGAAGCAATACACTCGAACTAGCCTTATCAGACCACACAGCACAATTATTATTTTGTCCAGTGAAACATATGTATAAAAATAACTATTGGTACACTAGTAAGCGTGATTATTGTAAAGAAAATATGGAAAAGTTTATAAACTGCCTAAGCTCTCTTAAATTTAAAGAAATATATGACAGTGGTGACCCTAACGAGGCGTTTGATATGTTTCATGATTTATTTAAGCTATTCTATGATTTATGCTTCCCGATCATACGAATAAAAATATCACTTAGAAAACGTCCTAAATGGATCAGCAAAGGCATAAAACAATGCTCAAAACAGAAAAGAAGGTTATTATGGCAGTACAGGAGGACAAAAAATAAAATTGATAAATCTAAATTTAAAGCTTATTCCAAAAGACTCAATTTAATTATTAAACTTACTCAAAAATCCCAAAATAATTATCTTATAAGTACTGCATCCAACAAATCAAAAGCTACTTGGGAAATAATAAATAAAAATAAAACTAATCTACCACGGGATGTGATTAAACAAATAAAAAAGGATGGTAAAATAATTTCCGATCCTAGTGAAATTGCTGAAGAATTTAATAATTTCTTTATTAATCAAGTTAAACCTTTGACATTAAATATTTCAAATAAAAATAATGTACCAATCTATAATAATTGCAATTCTATTTTCTTAAATCCGACTACACCGAATGACATTAAACGCATTATTCTATCCCTCAAAAATACTAATAGTACAGGCTATGATGAAATCACTACTAAAGTATTAAAGCATGTTAGTAATATAATATCACCAATATTAAGTCATATATTTAATTTGTGTATTTTTCATGGTATCTACCCTAATAAATTAAAAACCACAATTATCAAACCATTATTTAAGAAAGAGGACAAAGAGAACATGGCCTGCTATCGACCCATAGCACTCATCCCAATACTATCTAAAGTACTAGAAAAAGTTATATATGAAAATCTCAATAGCTACTTAGAGAGGAATAAAATTTTAGCAGAAGAACAAATGGGTTTTCGTAAACATAAATCTATTAATATGGCAATTTATAAATTTTTAGCTAATATCACAAAGAAATTAGACTCAAAAACTCCTGTGTGTGCTTTATACATGGATTTAACAAAAGCCTTTGATTACGTAGACCATCAGATCCTAGAAAAAAAGCTTAACGCCTATGGTATAAGGGCAACGCACTAGGCTTAATAATGTCCTACCTGAATGAAAGAAAACAAGTTACTGTAATCACAAAAATATGTCCAAGACAAAAGCAAGAACTAACATTTAAGTCTAATGTACAAAACATAAAATACGGTGTCCCTCAAGGGAGTGTATTAGGACCATTATTATTCCTCATTTATATAAATGACTTCCCCCAGGTAATAAACTCTCTAATGGTCTTATTTGCCGACGACAGTACAGTTATGTTTTCAAATAAAGATTCTAAACTGCTGGAATCGGAAATAAATAATGGTTTAGTAAATATTATTGATTGGTTGAATGCAAATAACCTTGTTATAAACCTAAGTAAAACTAATTTGATGGTTTTCCGAAATACAGGTAATTCTTTTATACCAGACATTAGTGTAAATTATTGTGGTCAGCCAGTTAAAGAAGTTACGGTTGCAAAGTTCTTGGGTATAAATGTTGACTGCAATCTAAATTGGAAGATACATGTTGAGTCTGTATGTACCAAATTAAATAAATTCTCATATGCGTTACACATGTTAGCAAAAACAGTAAACACATCCACTATTCTGACAGCATACCATGCGTACGTAGTCTCAACTTTACGATATGGTTTAGTTTATTGGGGAAACTCAACAGATAGGCATGCCGCATTTATATCACAAAAGAAATGCATTCGCGCGATGTGTCAATTAGATAAATATGATAGTTGTAAATCTTATTTCCAGTCACTGAGAGTTCTTACATTGCCATGCTTGTATATTTTTGAAGTCATTGTATTTGTAAAAAATAATTTAAATTCATATGAAACACTGCGTAGTAATCGACATAGTCATAAAATAAAAGTACAACCTAGTAGAACCACTCTTTTAAATAAAAGCCTATTTTGCATGGCACCAAAATTGTATAATAAACTCCCCAATTCCATTGTGAAAATTGATACTATTGATAAATTTAAAAAAAGACTCAAAGAATTTCTTATTAGTAAATGCTACTATGATATTAGAGAATATTTAGAGGATAAGTTTTGACATTTGTTATTTTGCATTGTTATTGTTTTAGTTATATGTATTTGTCTTTAGAATTTGTATTTTATAGTTACTTTTGAACTTATTATTTTGTATTTTAATATTTAATATTTTGCATGCCTAATGGCGGAATATGTTATAGAACTATTTTAAACCTTAACATCTTTATTATGTACACATATTCGTAAAATAAATTATTTGATTTGATTTGATTTGAAAACAATAAAACCCGACTTTAACACCCGTGCACCCAGAAAATATTCACCTATCAATCTAAGTATAGAATATATTCTTTCTCATGTAACATCGCAACCCTGAAACAATTCATAAAGCTGAAAACACAATCCTTAAGAAGTAGGCCAGCCTAACAACGATAAGTATATTTGCAAAGGTGCTACGTACATAGTCACCTCGACCTGTAACCGTTACGAGAGTATTGTACTGAATACTAGTTATACTAGCGATATCTAAAAATAAGAATAAAGTATTCTATGTGTGAAGGAGGTTTACTCACGCGTATTTATCGGGTTCGCCCGACTAGTTTCGGACCCATCCGAAGTTATTAATCACTAGATACCTCTTTCCGCTTTGGTTGAGCGGAAGAGAGCACGAAGAGAGTGTCGGATTCAGGTCGATCCCGGCAGGTTAGGTGTCATGTCAGTTTAGATGTCATGCTAAATTAGCTAAAGTCAAATGGAATTTAGTGTAGCAAAACATGTGTACATGTGTATTGTTTAAAACTGCAGTAATACTAAAATATAGAAAATTGAAGCTTCTTATAATGACAGTTTAAAACACAAACATTTTCGTATTTGAAAATATTAAAAAGTTTCGTAAATCTCTTTAAGCAATGCCATGTTTATAAGAGCGTGGGATTCCATATTCTGGCCTTATGGTGTGTTTTTTTTACTAACATTTTTTCGCTTACTGGCCAAATACAAATATGCAATGCAAGGCACTCTCGTGTGTATTTTGACATCCATTTTTTATTTCATCATTATCATAATTAATTTAACCAACTTATTGCAAGATATTGTCTGTTCAAGTGCGTAATCACTGGTGTGTTTCATTTGTTTTAAATTTTGCAACTACTTTCACTTAAACACTATCTCGAATAATATTTTCTTAAGAATAAAATATAAACAAACACTTGTAAGTGGAGCTCCAACATGATCGTAATACTTTCAGGCCTCAAGGACACAGTTGGCGGCCTCGGTGAAACTAACACCATGACAATAGAAATACAGAAGTACCATTTCTAATAGATCTCTCGTTGAAAAGAAAAAAAAAGTTGAAAGAGCTGTGAATCGAGATTATGGACAAAATTATTCGTGTAAAGAGATTTCTTTTCCGAAAACACTAACAACACCATCTAGTTTCAACTAAGCAAAGCTTGTATGAATAACAGACAAATAATAAACATAATTATATTAATTATTATGTTTCTTATAATATTATAGATAAATCCAGACACAAAAAATGTTCGTGCTCATCACAGAAAAATCATAAATAAGATGTTTTGGACCAAAGAACGAATGCTTCAAAATTATCTTAATAAGCTTAATCTTCTGTGAGCCTACTGTACATGTCTGTATAGTGTCAGAACGCCCACTTACATATGTAATTAAGTATTGTCTGTGATGAGCTGGTTCGATACGGTTCAGATGGTGCCAGATCCGTGTACTAGACGGACAGACACCTCATTATAACACTGTTTCATTTTAATCTACGTAGAATCTTATAACTTAGGTTTAATTCTAGACTTCGGCTGCGTTTATTCTGTTTTATATAATTTGCTTACGATGAGCAGAAGAAAACATAATCATGTTTTCTTCTGCTCATCGTAAGCAAATATGTACTTAAATACAACATTTTAAGACAAATTCCCGCAAACATTTCAAAATGAATAATAAAAAACGAAGTTAATTTCTATCCCATTACAAGTAAACGTAACAAATTAATTACTTATAAGTGTAAAAACCTGATTTAAGTTGCGTGTAAGCCTTGATGTAAGGCGGACTATGAGGTCTGTACCTACCGCGATAACCAGAGCGTGAAGATTACTTACGAATAACGTCTTTTATATAATGTTTGATAAGGCTGTATAAGTGTTTTCTGTGGTACTGGCAAGACAAAGCGAAGGACGAAAAAAAAAAGCTGTGTTTAAATTACTTTAAATGGTATGGTTCGTATACAGCTGCCAGAACACGGGTGAAGAAGGACATTTGGTCTTTCTTTTTTCTAGTCACGAGTATCTGGCCAAAATGAACGGTGTTCAGAATTTGCTGGACAGTGCTGGAATTAGATTATATTTAATTTTCAATATTTTAAAAAAAGTTGATGTAAGAACTATTTTTGTCTATCCTGAAAAGGTTTTGAGGTTAATACTGTGGTGCGGCCTGCATTTTCGTCCTACTCCTTTTTCTAAATACTGTTAATATATATTCATTTAAAACGAATACTTATTTAAAACAAATCTCAGACAGGACTTGACCCTGCGTATCTTACACGTCAACCAGAAAACGCACGTTTAAGTATCAAGTCTATTTAATTGCAAACTAATGTTACATGTTACAAAGACTACTTAAAACAATGAAATTACACATGCTTGAAGCACGATCGATATGTATTAACAATTCAACATATCTCACAAACATGCCTCCACGCAATACTAACTTAAACAGAAATAAAACGATAGTTTTCAGTTCGAACCAGTTATTGAACTCGCCAACAATTTTAACGAGTTCCAAGTGATTGTCATGACTCAGGAAATATTTTGTTATGACATTGTTTTTAATTTTTAGTGTTGTTTTGGCGAAGCGGTGACAGTGATTTTGTTGCAAGGTTGCGGTTTTAAAATTGTTGATTAAATTAAGGTAATATGAAATAACGGCCTTGCTTTTCTGGTAACTTAATTCTTTGTGTATTGTTTGTAAGGTGAAAAAAAGTATGTTTTTAATTCATTTTACTAAAAAAATTCATCAAATCATCAAATTAACTCAAAATAATGTTGTTAACCTCTAGTAAGTAGTACCAGTTATATTCACCCTGCATTACGGAATATGGATGTAATATGGATGCAGTGAGTTATTCTGAATCTCATTATGTTTCCATATAACTTTTTTCCGTACAGTAGTCACACCTAGATTAAACTTTGCCTTTCATAAAGACTATGTACCCGCTTGCACAACCCGTTGACGAACTAATATGAGTAGGAAAAATAATAATATGTTTCATGAAAACTTCAAATTTAATTATGTAGGTATTTCTGTCTGCAATCTATACTTTTCTTAAGAAGCTAAAGTAATAATTTATTTATATTAAGACGTTATTGGCTGTCAGAATTTAATACAAACGCACATATGAAATCCGGAACCAACAGCATGGCATAATCGACCAAAAACTAACGAAATGCGTTAACCTATTAGCCTGACTTACTAAAACCTTTGCTCTTCTTAAAACCGTAACCTATAATTATCATTAATTTAAATGCAAACACGTCAAATGTTACTTAATACTATATCCGGCTTTTTACAACTTACCTAACTATCAATTTACTATTCTATCAATGTTGATGTTGAAACATACACCGAATTAAAGTGGTCAATATATGTAGACACTTCAATATAAAGTGTAGTCCACAGAATATAAAAATGAAGGAAGTGCCACATTATTGCCGTAGTATTAGTGCGAATGGTGATCATTCGCAAAACTTATTATTTGCTCGCTGATTATTGACAAACTTTGTCGTCTATCAAATATGTAAATGTTAAAAGCTTCAACTCAATTGCTTGGTTTTGGTAAATACAACTTAAGAAAGGAAAATATATCTTAGGGAAAGTGATCACTTAAACCATGTTAAAATGAACAATAATTTAATGATAAATTGTAAGTTATTTTTAACATCTATAAATTTACTGTATGCTTTATAATTTATTCCTTCTTTTAAGAGTATTTTTTTGTATGAATAGACTATCATCATCTCCTAATAGTAACACATAACCTTAATGACGCTTCCACTTATTTCTCTGTTCCGTGGCCTCGTCCGACGGTTTCCCTCTTGTCGTTTGAATATTTGATTAGTTCCATACGTACTTGTTTGTAGAGAAAGCACATACTTACCAGTTACGCATATTATTTGCTGTATACTGCGAGGGAAAGCGGGTAGACACAGGGTTAATGGTTTGGTCCTGATTTTGAACTGAGCTGCAGATGTAAACTTAGAAGAGATAGGCTTGGATTTTGAAATAAAACTTTTCGAGATTACTTGCATTTTTAAATAAACAAAATATGTTACCCAATGTTCTTTTTCTGTATCATATGTTTCTAAATCAAAGATGCCGTTATAAGACAGTGATGAAATAGTATGAATGTTGTTACGAGCCAAAACAGTTTTTGGGACGAATTAAGAAATAAAACAACACATATAAATCGGTTCATTCAATTATATACCTACAAGTCTGGTACATAGGAAGTATTTCTTACTATTATTACGTATTTAAATAAACTGAACTAAAACATGACTTTGGTAAATTAACTCATCTGCCTTCAAGCTATTGGCATACATTTTGTTAACCCTAGAAAGATAGTCTGCGTAAAATTGACGCATGCATTCTTGAAATATTGCTCTCTCTTTCTAAATAGCGCGAATCCGTCGCTGTGCGTTTAGGACATCTCAGTCGCCGCTTGGAGCTCCCGTGAGGCGTGCTTGTCAATGCGGTAAGTGTCACTGATTTTGAACTATAACGACCGCGTGAGTCAAAATGACGCATGATTATCTTTTACGTGACTTTTAAGATTTAACTCATACGATAATTATATTGTTATTTCATGTTCTACTTACGTGATAACTTATTATATATATATTTTCTTGTTATAGATATCGTGACTAATATATAATAAAATGGGTAGTTCTTTAGACGATGAGCATATCCTCTCTGCTCTTCTGCAAAGCGATGACGAGCTTGTTGGTGAGGATTCTGACAGTGAAATATCAGATCACGTAAGTGAAGATGACGTCCAGAGCGATACAGAAGAAGCGTTTATAGATGAGGTACATGAAGTGCAGCCAACGTCAAGCGGTAGTGAAATATTAGACGAACAAAATGTTATTGAACAACCAGGTTCTTCATTGGCTTCTAACAAAATCTTGACCTTGCCACAGAGGACTATTAGAGGTAAGAATAAACATTGTTGGTCAACTTCAAAGTCCACGAGGCGTAGCCGAGTCTCTGCACTGAACATTGTCAGATCTCAAAGAGGTCCGACGCGTATGTGCCGCAATATATATGACCCACTTTTATGCTTCAAACTATTTTTTACTGATGAGATAATTTCGGAAATTGTAAAATGGACAAATGCTGAGATATCATTGAAACGTCGGGAATCTATGACAGGTGCTACATTTCGTGACACGAATGAAGATGAAATCTATGCTTTCTTTGGTATTCTGGTAATGACAGCAGTGAGAAAAGATAACCACATGTCCACAGATGACCTCTTTGATCGATCTTTGTCAATGGTGTACGTCTCTGTAATGAGTCGTGATCGTTTTGATTTTTTGATACGATGTCTTAGAATGGATGACAAAAGTATACGGCCCACACTTCGAGAAAACGATGTATTTACTCCTGTTAGAAAAATATGGGATCTCTTTATCCATCAGTGCATACAAAATTACACTCCAGGGGCTCATTTGACCATAGATGAACAGTTACTTGGTTTTAGAGGACGGTGTCCGTTTAGGATGTATATCCCAAACAAGCCAAGTAAGTATGGAATAAAAATCCTCATGATGTGTGACAGTGGTACAAAGTATATGATAAATGGAATGCCTTATTTGGGAAGAGGAACACAGACCAACGGAGTACCACTCGGTGAATACTACGTGAAGGAGTTATCAAAGCCTGTGCACGGTAGTTGTCGTAATATTACGTGTGACAATTGGTTCACCTCAATCCCTTTGGCAAAAAACTTACTACAAGAACCGTATAAGTTAACCATTGTGGGAACCGTGCGATCAAACAAACGCGAGATACCGGAAGTACTGAAAAACAGTCGCTCCAGGCCAGTGGGAACATCGATGTTTTGTTTTGACGGACCCCTTACTCTCGTCTCATATAAACCGAAGCCAGCTAAGATGGTATACTTATTATCATCTTGTGATGAGGATGCTTCTATCAACGAAAGTACCGGTAAACCGCAAATGGTTATGTATTATAATCAAACTAAAGGCGGAGTGGACACGCTAGACCAAATGTGTTCTGTGATGACCTGCAGTAGGAAGACGAATAGGTGGCCTATGGCATTATTGTACGGAATGATAAACATTGCCTGCATAAATTCTTTTATTATATACAGCCATAATGTCAGTAGCAAGGGAGAAAAGGTTCAAAGTCGCAAAAAATTTATGAGAAACCTTTACATGAGCCTGACGTCATCGTTTATGCGTAAGCGTTTAGAAGCTCCTACTTTGAAGAGATATTTGCGCGATAATATCTCTAATATTTTGCCAAATGAAGTGCCTGGTACATCAGATGACAGTACTGAAGAGCAGTAACGAAAAAACGTACTTACTGTACTTACTGCCCCTCTAAAATAAGGCGAAAGGCAAATGCATCGTGCAAAAAATGCAAAAAAGTTATTTGTCGAGAGCATAATTATGATATGTGCCAAAGTTGTTTCTGACTGACTAATAAGTATAATTTGTTTCTATTATGTATAAGTTAAGCTAATTACTTATTTTATAATACAACATGACTGTTTTAAGTACAAAAT
>NW_020800460.1:0-23967 GCF_003590095.1 Trichoplusia ni | reverse complement strand
AAATCAAAATACGCAATTAATTATAACCATGGCCTCTGTTTATCAATAATTAGCAACAATTACTGTTATCGGCGCGTTGACGGATCTTAATTATAATTGTACTAAACTTTGTTTATTTGTTATTAAAACCCTGTGTTGGGATGACAAAGAACATTTGAACAAACAACCGAAATAAACTGGATTGATCTGGTCTTTTAACCGCCGAGCCTCTGTTTTGATTCCTCATTCAGTTACACAGTTCCTGTTACACGAAGATTGCTTTTGTAAGTGTGAGAATTAAGCAAGTCGTCGTACATTGCTGGGTGAATTGATTATAATTTTATAAGTTACTAAACATTGTCGGCAATGTTTCCTATTTTTTCCTTATGTATCTCGCACCGATTGTTTAGGTACTTATTATATTACACAGTTCTTCCTTTCGCAATGAGTTCAATTTATTATTATGCCTCAAGATTTCGCTCTTTGGCAAAATATACACTTTCCCTAAATTAAACTGGACTCGAAAAACATTTGACAACTACCTTGAATTTGTCCTATTGAAGGGCAAACAACGCAGGGAAAAAAGAAACATCAAACGTATTGAATGAGCTTGACAACAGATAATTAATTAGCAACTCCTATCAATACATTCTAGGTTACATAGCACTACGGCAAATATGTTTTGTTCCTTTGTCTAGTTGTTTTAGTTTTTGCTATAAAAAGATCTGAGGACTTACTATATGTACATCCTTATGCTATTGCAATTGAGAAAGAGAGTTGTCGCTCTACATGGTCTATTGCGTTGTCTGAGTTGTCTCAGTCACTTATAAAACTGCTATATTATTCTTATGACGTGACGGTCTCTTGCAAAACGAACCCTGCCTCTCAGTCGAAAAAAAATCATAAAAATTGCACCAGATTAACCAAATAATGACATTACAAGTCATAATAGAACTCATGAGAGTAATACGTGTGCAAAAGTTACATCACTAAAAAATGGGTGTGCAAAATTAATCACTGCTCACATTAAGATAATAACACCAAATAAGTCAACATTATTGTTATCATAGACACTTGGGCGGCCATTTTGCACGTTTGCCTATCATATGACAAAATATGACTTGCCTTTTCCAATCGTAATGACTATAAAAATGTATATTTTTAGCAGTTTTAGCTTATCGGTGTGTTCATTTGTTGCTGACCTAAGTCTGTCTTGGTGAGCTTCGACCTCTAGTTATTGCATCAGTTATCAATGAAACTTTTTTTAATTATTGGCTGAATAGACGACTCGTCTAAACATTAGTTTTTTTTAAACGTTGAATAGTGTGTTGCTATTTTCGTGTTGGATTGGAAGTTAGACAGTTGTATCTAATTATTATCGAACTTTACCTAATACTTACCTAATTTAGCCGTGAAGGAATTTAACTCAATTAAAGTCCTTACTTACTCCGTTGGCTCAGTAACCCAAATTGTATCTTGGGCTCTGATACGAGAGAGCGCCACTTTACCCGATCCTTGGCCACTTCTCGCCAGTCATCAGCGTGCAACGCTCGAATTAAATTCAATTTAACTGACAAAATTACTTATCGAACAGAAGTATCGTTTCCATACCTAGATTTGAAGTTTTTCTATCCTCCAGATTATTTCTTAACATGTCCTGCCGAAATATGGTGAATCTGACTTGAATCTTCTGTACTAGGATTAAATTCCGTTGCACGGGAGTAGGTAGTTATAAATTAAAAAAAAACATCAATCTACTTTCAAGAAAACTTCAGAACATTAATGGTTACCATAAGATTACTATGACAAGATGAGGCCTACTATCACATACCATCATGACATAAATACATAACAACATCACGAGACGAAAAACAATATTAATATCAATCAGACATCAGACCATTGAGATCCAACCGACCTATTGCTTGCGTCAGAAGAAGCTTGTTGACGCATTGACGTCACTCAGAAGACTTATTGAACGAATTGTAGAAATCAAATACGTAGAAGGAATCGTATATAAACTGATAAATTATTACGTATTTCAATTTGTTTTAAATTACGCCCAATTGAAATTTTGACAGGGCTGTTTGTTTTTTCCTTTGCCTTCTTTTTTCAAATGTTTATGATATGCGTTATTGACAACTGACATAACTTTGAATTGTCGTTTTGGCGCTCAAAATGAAATAATGTGTGTTTGTTTTAAAACGCAACCAAAGGAATGCAGGCAGAACCGTGGGCAAATAGACAAAGACTTATACCAAGTAGGACTAAAAACTATAGAACTATAGAAACTATTGTTTTAAAAAAGCTTTTTTCAAAAACAACTCCATTGAATCCGTACTCGGTTACATAATTACTGTAGGGTAGCTATTCTTGGGGCCTAACACCGCATCATAACGTAAGTCTATCACAGTTGTATGAGAGACAGCGTATACACGGTAGACCGGCATCTCGTTCCCACAATTGTAATGTACTCAATGGTAGAATAGCCACTGATGTGTACTTGTAACAATTGCTTCATAGTGTTTTAATTACTAAGACATAAGCTCGATCCTCTTGTTTCCCATGTGCTGTTCTCAAGTTTATAAATACGTAAATTCCTTGACATTTGTTATCATTTTTCTTACTTTATTATTCTAAAAACTAGTTGCGATTAATGACGGTGCTAAAACGAAACCTGTATAACGATAGTCAGGTGATGTCCAGGTTTTTTATGTGCTTTATATTAGTGTCAAACTCGGAGAAAAATGGAATTCCTCATTATCGCAAGAGCAAGAATGTCAAAATATAGATTGGTGTTTTAAGGTTATACAAGACAATATTTTCAGGCCCGTAACTGGCATATTGTAAGGGAATAGTAGGGATATAGGTCATATTGTCAAACACCCCTTTTAACATAAGCCTTCCAGTTGTGAAGGCGGGACGCCGCTCTACATTATGTAGTGCTCTGTCACGCATCCACAGATGTAACAGGATTAGTTGAACATTGTTTGCCAAATTCAGGTGTAATCAGTAAGTCAGTCTGACACTAGGTACCCATTTCCTCCGCCGAGCAGGGGGTTGTTCAAAAGGATTCCCCGCTTTAATAACTAAGAAAAAAGATTCAAGCATGTTTTAAAGTCTCTACCATTTCATCTTGCAAGTAAAAAGGGTTCAAAACACACCAAGAAATGCTATAGCAAGAAAATTGAATTCCAAAGAATGCAGTGAATAATTAATATACACATGGCGTACACCGATATGCTACAACTGACGAAACTCACCTTGAGCTTTACAACTCGCTGACGAAATATGCGCCTAAGATTTCAACTTACCAATAATCTCGGTACTTATAAATAAACCAGACAACTAGTGAACGGGTTCTCGAAATTCTTAGCTTTATAACCAAAGAGGTGTGTATGTTGGATAAATGTGACATACCTTTGCCTAGTTTAAATTTAATTAAAAATCAAAGAAATGGTGCCATTTTGACAGTTCAAAAGGCGCGGGGAAATATCAAAAGATAGTCTGCAAAATGATTTTATAATTACAAATGTTCAGTTTGTATTATTATATAAAATAGAGTTGATAAAGCTATATTTGCCTCGCTGATAACTTGATTAAATGCAATCGATATAGTTTAACAGTCATGGTAAATAAACATGACGCAATAAGGCTCGCGTCTTACCTATTACTTTCCTAATGCATATAGGCAAAGGTATTTTGATTATGCCAGTAAAACATTTGTGAACTTTGTGTTATAATCGTCATGAAGAAAATAGAGCCATATTCAGATTTCAAATTAGTTTTTTAAGCTGTATTTTTTAAGATTTTCTATATTTTGTATCGCAAATGGAGACATTTTAACACAAAGGTATTAATGATGATACAAATTACACAAATACCCCTCAAATGTCATTACAAAACAAGTTGTTCACATAAAACAACAAGTTTCGATATTCTCAATGTTACGTTTGCACACGTCACGACACACCCGCGCTCTCGACCAATCACAGGCCGCCGTGCGTCCACTCCTCCGCTATATAGCGCGCGTGCGCACATTTTCAAACCACAACGTTCTCAGAGTTTATACGCGCCTATTATTAAATGGGTTACAAATTAAATACAATAGGATTGTATAGGTGGCTCATATTTCTATTCAGTTTTAGTAATTTTGATAAAATTTAGCTCGGTTTTTTTTAATCGAATATTTATTTTATTTGAAAGTATTAATTTTATTTTTATTAATTTATTTTAATTAATTAATTTGCTTTAAAATGTTGCACTTAAACTCAGTTCCCGAAGATTACGCGAGGAAGAACAACCAGTGAGTATACAACCTAGTCTTAAAAGCCTTTCTGTTAAACTTTTAATTTCTACTTTTTTTAATACAAAACGTTTTATGTATAATTTCATTGTTATTATAACTTTACCATTATATTTTTAATAGCTTATTCAACGCTAATAGTTTATTTCATCAGTCTTTGTTTCGACTTAGGTGACATTTAGGCTTCATAACATATTTCATTTTCTGGTTCCTTTTTAAAACTTCCAGGTAGTCTTATGAAGTTTTGTCTTTTAATTTGCCTTCTTCATTGCAAAAGAGGTAATGAGCAGCCAGACAAAAATCATCTATTCAAGAGCAAATTTGATTTCAAGTTCAAGTTCAAATTGTAAATCATTTTGATTTGACCCTGTAAATAAGGTTGCGTTAGTCGAATGGAAAATCCCAGCTAAAAGAGAAACTTCAGTCTTTCGTAATTGTTTAGAATCCACAAAATCAATTCTAGTTTTCTTTTCTTTGACAAAGAATACATCGTCAGGAAAGCTCATAAAATTTGATTACCTAAACTGAAAATTTATTGGTTTATACTATCTATTTGCTCGCCAACGCTCGGATACTTAAATGCTGATATTACTTACTCTCCTTATTTGTTAAATATCTTAAACTCAACAGAATAAACTTAACTTTAACTGAAAAACAAAATAATTCCAGTTTTAGAAGAAACTAATATTCTTTTTTATAAAACGCGCGTTGCGCAAGTGCCTAAAATATTTCAAAAAACCCTCTACTAAAATCCTTTCTAAGCAGCATAAAACTCAATTCTCTCAACCTAACCTTTTTTCAACTAAGTTGAAGTCGGCTTCCAGTCTAACCAGATCCAGATAAGTCCCAATGTTAGAAGGAGCGACTGCCTATCTGACCTCCTCAACCCTACCTTGGCAACACGATAAAAAACCAATAGCGGCTTAAAAACTAATATCATTGTATCAATTCCGCCATGTTTAGTTTCAAATTTCTATCCTCAAGCAAAATTGTACTAAGCATTGTTGAAACTAAGAACGGAATCGTATAATCGGATATTACCGTTGTCTTGTCATAACACCATTGTTTAGCATCCTCTCCGATTACCCGACACACGTACTTCCGTCGTATTCACTAATTATAACGATAAAAATATTCAATTGTACTAACAACTTGTAACAAGGGCTGTTTGATTGGGGGAAATGTTGAGAAAAGTATTGATTTTCCCCACACTAGAGCAATAATAATGTTATTTTCGTCCCCGTAACGATGTTTTAGTTATACTAAAGTCGGAAAGAATTAACTAACCGCTTTTGCTTTCGCGGGTCTCCCGGTAGAGATTTCTTAAGAAATAATCTTTTCTTTTAGGTACATTATGTTCTATTTCTTTTAACGTTTTTTAAAAGAAGACGGCTAAGTAGAGACTAGAGGTACTTTGCTGAAGCAAACACAATTTCTGCCTTTTCTAATCTACCACGGGACAAACGTCAGCATAATCTTGGTTCCCTGATTTTATAAGTTTTCAAAAACGCAAAAAACCGTCTGAGTTCAATGCGGCTATATTATTGCCTGGTTTCTTGAGTAATAAGTCTGTTTAATCAAGTTATACGTAACGCATTTTTGAGATGCCTGACAAAAACTTACTAAACTGTTTCAAACACAATATTGTTAAGGTTATTTTGGTTGAGCCACGTAACAAACTCTTTTTCTTGGCTTCCTCTTACATTGACAGTCAAGTTAATCTATTTTTAAGTTTAACTCCTTTTCCTCATTAACTTTTTCCCTGTAAACGCCTTGAAAGGAAATATTTCAAATATTATTGCAAAACAATGCTCCTTTTTTTAACGAATATTTCTTGAATTCCTATAAGGTATTTTACGATTTATTCTAACCCAGTAAAATGCCAGATGGAAGTTTAATTAAATGTCGATCACCTAAAAGCAATAAAGAATTCGGTTTTCCGTCAGAAATCTAACTCAAAATTCAACATTTCATTTCTAATATGATACCTACAAATGTTTATCAAACGTTAATTTGTGCAATGTATATAATTAATAACAAATATAGTGTAACAGTACAAAGTGCAGCTATAGATAATATTAACCTCGATATAATGGCCAAGATTTGTGACCGGTTCAAAGTAACTCAAAAGAGGTTTGAACTATTAATTGATAAACATTGATGTACCTGCCTAATGCCTAAATCAACGTGTTGCTACACTCAATCGGTTTATTAATAAGCATCGTTGACAGTGATTCTCGCTAACTGTGACAGTTGTAATTTTTTTTTTTTGTCATCCATGCCACCTTGTCAAGTCATTTTATACTTACGTCAATCCATTTGGAATACTGCTATTCAAATGTCTGCAATCACTTTGGTAATTGATCCTAAAACAATTAGCAAAATTCAAAGAGGTTGTCCTAAAAATACAGTATTTGAACATAGTTTCTTTTTCACCACCTATTTTATTATTCTTCTTCTTTCTTCATAACATTCCGTCAATCCAAAAACATTGTAAAAACCCAATATATATTATGCTATTCCAAAAATATGCGTCTTCAAACACCTCTTTTTATCTGGTACATATTTTTTTTATTAGCAATATAAAGTCTGATGTAATATTTTCCCTTGTTTCTAGGTATGCTCAAGTGGCGCTGGCATGCGGCCGCGCGGCCCACCAGACGGCACTCCGTGGTGCCACCGCACCCACTCCTCAACTGGCTACCTTGACGCCCAAGGTAAGAGAAGATCAGGATACAAAGATCTTGGGAATTTGAAGAAGGTGGAACTAAATTACTTTTTGACTTTTATGAATATCGCATTTCATCTCAGTATGATTAAAATTGGGAGGCCCAGTAAGCGGTGGCGTGACGATCTTAACACTTACCGTGCGGGCTGGTTACATGAGGCCTAGAACAGAGAATCGTGGAAGGATTTGGAGGAGGCCTTTGCCCAGGAGTGGGGCACAGTGGGCTAAATAAAAAAAATGATGACATTGTGGTCATTCAGCATTCCGAGGCGAAATCTCTAGGAAACCTAATATATAGGTTCCAAAGATATTCTTCAAAGATTAAATTATAAAAAAAATATTGTTAATTGGTACAAAGATTTTTTTTTTAAATAGAGGAAGATTACAGATCTTACTATAATTATATCGTTATAATAAAACTTCCGCCTCTATTGCAATGAAATTGCAGTTATAAATGGCACGAGAAACCTTACCATAATTTAATTACGACTTTCCATAGACAAAGAACAAATAACTTTAAACAAACAAACTTCAATAAAGTTTTCCCTTTGTCTAGAATTGCAGAAAACTGAGTAATTAATTTAGTTCTTAGAATATTAGTCGTTTTAAAAACCTTCACTAAGTAAATGTTGCTTCGGAAATTTGTAAAAAACATTGGAGATAAAATTTATGTCACTTCAACAATTACTAGGAAGTATATATATCTATATAGTATATATATATATATATATATATATATGTGGGATTTATGGCAATAATAAATGCGTAGGTCACTTTTGAATTGTTTTATTTTTACATTCGAATCACACTTTCTTATTTTAAACACCGTATCGTCCGTCGTCGTTCCACACTTTTTCGCCATTAGCCTTCCGTCCTTCTCGCACACATACTTCCCTCTCCTTCATCCGTTGCGTTCCGATTACTTAAATTACAATATCCCACAATCGGCCATTCCTGATCCATGTCTGTCCTCAGACATGCTCTCAAACATTCACCACATGCATTCATTAATCTAATATATTATTTAACTTAAATCGAATTTACAAGACCAAGTAACAATTCTTTACTTAAACAAGCTTAAGTTTATACAACAAACTAGTAATTTTGTGAGGTAACAAAATTACACCATATGAACAAATACAGATCACTTATTGGTAATAAACAAGAGTAACATTGTAGTACAACAGATTTACAACCAAATCAATAAACTAAGTTAACAATGGAATAAAACTCTCACACAAACCAAAAAAAAAACAAAAATTATAAATCAACTCTTATGCTTTAGGTTTTGGGGTTGACATCTGGCCACAACTTCATGCAATCAGCTGAACTAGAGGTTGCACCAGGTCCTTCCGTATTAGGATCCAGCTTTTTCACTTCATATCTGTCATTCCTCTTCACTTTTATAACTTTATAGGGTCCTAGATATTTGGCTTTTATTTTCATTCCAGTTCCAAATTGCGTGCGTTTTATTGCCACCAAATCTCCTTCTTTGTACTTCATGCTTTCTTTTCTTTTTCTATTGAAATTTCTTATATTCTCTTCCTGGACCTGTAGAATCTGTTCCTTAGCTTTTTCTCTGAGTTTTTCTCTCTCCTCTGAATAGCTTTCTCTTCCTTCTTCCAAAAGCAAGTCATAGATCTCAATATCTTCTTTCATTCTCATTTTAGTCCCAATCAATAGTTGATAGGGTGTTGAATTTATGCTTCGCTGAAAAGTACTATTTAGAGCTCGCTGTAATCTACTTACATGCCTGTACCAAAGCGAAGGGTTTTCTATACACAATTTTGTAAGTACAGAGATTATAGTACGATGAACTCTTTCAACCTGACCATTTCCTCTAGGTATCCCAGTTGTAATTTTGATGTGCTGTATGTTTTCATCTTTACAATACTCTTGAAACTCATTACTCGTATAAGCTGTTCCTCGATCAGTTATAAATCTAGTAGGATTGCCAAAATGTTGCTGGTGAATTTTCAACTTTTCAATTGTTTCTTTACTGGTGGTGCTCTTAGTGGGAAAAATCCAAGTGAACTTCGTAAATGCGTCTACAATTGTAAGAATATGGTTGTACTGCTTCTTCGTCTCTGTCATGGGACCAATGTGATCCAAATGAAGTGTGTGTAATGGTGATTCTTCCTTTTCGATTGGTTGCAGAAAACCTTCCTGTTTTCCCTCCTTACGCGTGGCTAATAAACATGGAATACAACTGGTAATGAAATCTTCAATTTTCTTATCTAGGTTCTTAATAAAATAATCTTTACTTATTAATTCAGTCATCTTTTTCTTTGAAAAGTGTCCATTTGCATGAGCTCTTCTTATGATTTCATTTTCCATAGACTTTGGTATCACTAGATGCTTTTCCACTCCTTTGTACAACAATCCATTATCAATATAATAATCACCATAGCTTCTTTCTTGTAATATCTCTAATATAGCTTTTATACCATCATCTGTCTGTTGTGCTTGTCTGATTTCGTCATGCAGAGTAACCACTGCTACGTAAGGGTTTCGGCTTAATGCATCAGTATGCTTCATCCTAGTTCCCGGCCGATGTTCAACTACAAAGTCAAACTCCTGTAGAAGTAATGCCCATCTTGCGACTCTTGTACACAAATCTTTTTTCTTAAGTGTCATCTGAAATGCTTGGCAATCGGTTACAATTTTAAATTTCAAACCATACAAGTAATGTCTAAATTTTTTCACGCCTTCTATAATGGCCAGACTTTCCAATTCATAACTGGTGTACTTCTTTTCTGCTTCGCTTGTTTTACGGCTCATATAGTACACTGGATGTAGTCCACCATCATCGTCAGAACGCTGCATAAGAATAGCGGCATAAGCCAAACGTGAGGCATCTGTATGCATTTCTGTTTCAAATCTTGGATTGAATATCCTTAAAACTGGTTTGGTAGTCAGACATTCCTTCAAACAGTTGAACGCACGTCGTTGGTTATCATTAAACTCAAAATTAACATCTTTCTTTAATAAATCTGTAAGTGGTCGTGCTATAGATGCAAAATTCTGTATATACTTCCGGAAATATGATGCTAACCCTATAAAACTTTGCAATTGCTTAACTGTTTTTGGTTCTGGAAATTTTGTAACAGCGTCAATCTTGTCACTGGCAGGCCTTACTTGTCCATTCTCAATTGTATGGCCTAAATAAGTTATGCTCCGACATATAAGATGTGCTTTCTTCCAATTTATTTGTAAGCCATACTCAGATGCTACCCTTAAAACTTCTCTTAAGCTGTCCACTGCTTCCTGTTCGTCTTTAGCTGGAACAAGGATATCGTCGACGAATATTAGTACAACACCTTTGGATATCAATTCTCTGAAGATTATGGTCACAAATCTCATGAAATAGTTCGGGGAAACAGATAAGCCAAATGGAGCCTTCAGGAACTCAAACTGCCCGTGGTGTGTAACAAATGCAGTGTACTTGATTGACTCACTACTGACATTCAAATGGAAAAAACCATTTTTTAAATCCAATACACTAAATACTTTTGCCTCAGCCAACTTGTCAATATAATCCTCAATAATAGGTAAGGGGAACTCATCCTTTACAATTTTACTATTTAATTTTCTATAGTCTACACACACCCTTATAGCACCATCTTTTTTGCGAACAAGAACTAAGGGACTGGCATATTCAGAATAACTTACTCTTACAATGCCTTGCTCAAGCCACTCCGACACTTGCTCCTCAACTACTGCTTGCTCCTTTAAGGATATGCGTCGTGGGCGCTGCACTACAGGTACATCATCTTTCACAATTATTTTCAGCTGGATAGGAGCTTCTTTAATTTGATTTGGTTGATAGTTCTCAACCATTTGGACAACTTCTTCTTTTAGGTTAGTGTTAGTTACATGACCAACATCAACACTGCAACTGAAACAATGAATTTTGCTCACCCATTCCACAGGTTTCATCCACACATCACAACCTTTCATAACTGTTACAACATTTTTAAGAAATTCGTGACCTATGATTACATCAAAAGGCATACAGTCTTTAGGCACAACGTAGAATAACACATCGTCGTAGTTCGCACCGTCAATAACCACATTTGTTGTTATACAACCTACCGACTTCACTTTAGCGAGACCGAGTCCAGTGAGCGTTATACTATTGTTCGTGGATTTAGAAACGTTAGCACAAAATTCCGAGGACACTAAATTCACGTCACTGCCCGAATCTATAAGCGCACTTGCCTCTTTTCCACATAATTCGACTATTTTCAGAGGTTTTTCTTGTAGCGACTGTTTGTTTACATCGTAGATGTCATATTCAATTTGACATTTGCTGTCTTGGCTGTCACCTGTCATCTTTGAGTTTGACATTTCTACTTCCTCGTTGTGACCGAACATTGCTTGTTTGTTCACTCGTTCACCACTTCCACTTGCCGATGCGCCGCCGCCGCCATGATTATTTCTTCTATCGCCAAAAGTGCGCCATTTGATGAATTTGAATTTGTACTCATATCTTCCTTGCGGCCGCCCACCGCCATGTTTTTTCTATGCGGGCACATCGGTGAAATATGACCATATTCGTTGCAGTGAAAGCATTTTGGACCTTGTGTCTTCTGCGGACAGTCTCCTGATAAATGATTGCCATCGCCACAATTATAACATTTCTTAGACTTTTGCTGAATGATACTGCGCTTTTCACTTCTAAAGGCACTTCTATGTTCCAACTTCAGTTTTTCTTTAATGTTTTCGTAGATTTTGAGCTTCTCTTTTAGGTCTGGATACGTTGTTACTCCGTACAGCATTATTTTATGTGTCTCATGGTCGACAATGCCGTCAACAATGTATTTTATAGCCACGTAATCAGGAAATTTTCCTCGCTTTCCTAATTCCTTCATGACCATCATATAGTCGATGCAACTCTCGTCACGTCTTTTCTTTCGCTGACTCATGAGTTCGTGTATGGTCTTGATGTCGACGGTGTCGGGAAATTCCTTACTCAGGGCCGTCTTGAGTTCCTCCCATGTTTTGTGAGGGCGTTCAGCTTGTATCCAGAGTTGTGCGGTGCCTGCTAGAGATCTCCGTGCCATCAGTAGCTGTTGAAGCGGTGTCCATCCGCATATTTCACCATTCTCTTCGACGTCTTGTATCCATCGAGACACTGAATAGGTTTTGTCTTGACCGGTGAATTTAGGTATAAGTTCCGTGGTAAGATACAACGTCGAGCTTAATCCCGTATGTGGTTCCTCTTTTATCGGCTTCGTAGTCATCTTAGCTTGCTTCAGCCCTCCTTCGCCTTAACCGTCATAAAAGTCGTAGATGAGGTTTGAATCGTCGGCCGCCGTTCGCCACGTGCCGGTATCCGTCGTCGTTCGTCGTAATTATTGCCAATCCCGGACGAGCCCCCAATTTTGTGGGATTTATGGCAATAATAAATGCGTAGGTCACTTTTGAATTGTTTTATTTTTACATTCGAATCACACTTTCTTATTTTAAACACCGTATCGTCCGTCGTCGTTCCACACTTTTTCGCCATTAGCCTTCCGTCCTTCTCGCACACATACTTCCCTCTCCTTCATCCGTTGCGTTCCGATTACTTAAATTACAATATCCCACATATATTAATATTAATATCATCATTGTTAGCACTTAGATGACGGTAGAAGCCTTTAGAAGATGTTCCGAGTGTAGGTACGTTTCAAATACTTAGGAGTATTTGGAAGTATTAGGAGTACTTAGGAATCATCTGGTTTGAGAAACTTGCTTTACTTCGTGTAAGAGGTAAGGCACGCCTGACCAATTTTCGTCCTATATCATCAGGACAAGGGGCCTTTGCCCAGTCGTGAGAATCACATGCCAATATCATATTTTAAGTTACCTTTATATTTGTCTCCGAGAATAAGGAAATCACAACTCAAAAACTTTTAATCTACTAATTATAATAAAAATTGACTGGATGAAAACAAACACTAACATTTAATAATTTTGATAACGTGGCTTCACGAACATCCTTTCGCGCACTTCAAATATACTGGTTTAGCTTCGTGGGACCTGAAAAACCAAAATAATTTGAATTTTAACCACGAACTGAAGCGATAACAATCTTGTTAGTGAGGAAAACTGCAAAACACACAACAGCTGTTAAATTGGTTTTAATTCACACAAAAAAGCAAATACAAAAATCGTTTGAAGTCAGACTTACAGAAAAAAAATTAGTAGGGATGCACTTTCTCATTTTCCAAAATACACAATTCGTGAAATCTCGATTCCACCTTCCTAAAAAGGTTCAAACGGACGGACAGTGGTATTTTATTTTCAAAAATAGTGTAGACAAAAATAAAACAAAAAAATAAAGTCAATACATTTATTTATAAATTATATTGAATAAATGAACTATGTCATGATATCTGACTCAAAAAATCACAGACAAACTTCCACTTTTTAAATATTTTCAACGAAACAATACAGAACATTCAATTATAAAACAACTGGCAATAAAATTGAACAACATATCGATTTTATTGTATCGATAAGAATTAATGAAACGTTACAATCGCTACATGGAATGGTAATGACTGAGTGACTTTTCTTACTAGATTTTACTAATTCATTGCTATATGCTAAAGTAAAAATATTATTCAGTATTTTGTCATCGTTGTTTTAAGTGTATAAATATCACTTATGTGATCCATTATCAAGCCATTAATGCTCAAACGACAATACAACTATATGTGGGTTAAAAAAATATATCAAAAATATGCCGCAATGGGTCAATTAAAATAAATCGAAGTGAAAATAACATCTTCAGATGAAACAAAACGAAACGCTACACCACAAATAATGATATAAAAAAGTCTAAAAAGACAAATAAATAATAAATAAAAACAAGTTCAAAAAATAAATATTTTTATATCTTGTACGTACACAACGGACTTATTCCATTCCATATAGATTTAAATACACGAACAAAACAGTATAGAAATAGAAATATTGAAATAAGTAGGTATAATCATGTCGATACAGAGAAGTGTACTAAGAAACAATCACAAATAACTGCGAAAGAACTTAAATTAACAAGTTAGAACAGAGCTTCTTAGATATGTTATATCTAATAATACTTAATATTGTACATAAAACATTTGTGACACAATTTTAAGTCAACTTAGGTAAATAAATTACATTATAACATTGAGACATTAGATATTTATTTATAGGTACAACACACAATAAACTTTAGAATATTATTATGATAATTCAAAACGCAAAGTATAAAACAATAATATTGAATTAATAAATGAATATCATAAACAGGCCAAAAATATCAAATCCCCGCAAACATTTCATACAAATAAAAAAAATTAGCCGCGTGTTTCATCCCAAATTTTGTTCAAAATCGAACCGTGCAATCTGATCCAAATCATAGATGATTCGTTAATCATGTTTTGTCTATGATTACCTTTCGTACATGTAGGAATACAAAGGCAAAACTATAATAACAAAAGCATAATCATCATTTTAATGACATTCAAATTCAAAAATAAATAACACAATAAGAATGTAACGGTACGTTCTATTTGCTATATCGGTCAACTAATAATTCTCCGATAACGCATTACATTTTAAATTTAGTTAATTTTGATTTTGGGATGCGGCCAATCACGTTTGGGATTGTATCAAATGTTTTTAACCTTGCAATGAACAATAATTATAGACTTTACAATTACAGTTTTATTTTTTGTCAACCGAGTGTTGCTTCTGATTTTTGTCCTTCAATAACTAATTTTCTACATGATTATTATTGCCACGCTGAATGATAGCATCGCATGAAAAACTACAATTTTTCAAAAATTGTTGAGTCCTCGTATTTAAATTTTATTGGAGGTGATAATTGGACCATTTATTCTGAGAACAGACCGCCTTAGTTCTCTTATTCGTGCACTCATATGTTCTAGCATTTTCGCCACATATTAGTCACACAATTTTCAGTTTATTTTGAATTCAACAAAGAGCATTCAAGTCGATATCGGTAACATGGGTTTCGCCGTTAAACTTTACTGCCTCTAAATTTTAAAGCAATAAAAGGTTCAACGCGGTCGCCATTAAAATATAAATTAAAAGCCATTTGAAATGGAGGGAAGGCTATTGCACAATGAATGTATTCTCTCAACTGTTCTGCGAGTGAACAAATCAAATTATATAAGTAAATTAATTAATTTTAACATCAAGTCGTCACTGACTGAGATGCCTACAAAATTTATGTTCAATTTAATAGAAATAAAATCAATTAATGCGACAGAAGTTAATTTGTTCCAAGATACAATTTACCTTTTACATAACCTTAATTATTTTTCAAGAAAACAAGAATTGTTTTATGTGTCAATTACAAAAAAAATACAACAAATTCGTATCAAGATAGTTCAAGATAATTTAGCTTAACAAAACAGTAATTTTATTACAAATAAAACTTTTTTTAGAAATCTCTCATCTGAGGTTTTGTGACCAGAAAGGAATACAAATTAATAGTTTAAGAAGAAATCTTACATAGTCATCTTTCGCTCATTAATTTCATTCACAATAATATTACATTTACTTAACATTTTATCTTAAACTAGACACAGACAAAATGTAGGGCAAAGCTGAACATCTAAGGTTTAAAAAAAAATTTAAATAGGCGCCAAAATTGCTACATAACAATGTACATACGACTTTACACAACAAAGATTGTTCAGTGTATAGTCGCCTTAATATATTTCCACACTAATACAATTTGAATAAAATAGTTTTATTACTTTGAGTAATATTGAGAACAAAGAATTTATTAAAAATAGTTATGTGCAACGGTCAACACTACCGTGAATAAGTCAAATTACCGCGAAAATAGTAAAATATAGGTTATTATCGATAATTTTCTTGCTATAATTTATCGATAAATTATACCTACCAATGTTTAGCTTTACCCTGTATAAAAATTAAGCTCTACACTTCACTGGATTTTCAATAAATATAAGTCTTGTGATGATTTTTAATTGGCGTTAAGAGGAAGCCATCTTTAAAATTCAAATATTAAAAAATATAGTGTTATCGCAAAATTCCTGTACCAAAGACAACTGTCATTTTCACAAGCGTCAAAATGTCACGTGACTTCCATTCGTCTTTTCTGTAAAGACGATTCCATCGGCGATAACTTGTTCATAAATGTCAGTTGTCTTTACTTTAGACTTGTAAATAAACAAATTGAGTAAAAAATAATAATTTCAAGTAATGGAGTATTAAGATATTGATCCGAAGACTGTTTAGGAAGAACTTTAAACACATGAAATCTCCGCAACAATTATTTATTTACAATCAAAATCTCTGTCAACGTCAGAATAGACATATTAATTATGCTTTGAGGAACTAGTAAATTCTCTTAGCAAGTACAATTGCCTTAACCATAACACGAGTCTAGAATAAAAACTCCACCGCCCTTGTACCACGCGCTCTTAAAACAGAACTGTTGCCGTTGTGAAAGTGAGGCGCTGCTATGCCAGAATGCAATGCGCTATCTTGCTTACACAATGACAACGATCCTAGTTTACGAGTTTGTAGTACAGGTATGGAGGAATTGTTCGAGGAACATCAATACATTTCCTAATAACGCCAACATTATTCTAGATTATTCTATTCTTCTCACTTCATATCTTGGATAGTTCTGATAAGCTTTGCTTCTGCGCTCCTTCTTTTGCGAGCTGCGTAAATATTTCAATTTATTAACTAGAACTTTGATCTTATACAAATATTAAACGTGCACACCCGAATTTAATGCCCTTTCATGCTGGGCTTGACCACAGTTTTTAATTATATAAAGTATAAATAAACCCGTATGTTTTACGCAAATTATAGTACATGCTTGGCCCAATATACCGACTATACTTTAAACCCCGTTTCGTGGAAGGCTGATCAATATCCAAAAACTAGTAATTACTGAAGCATGACCATAGTAAGCTATGTGACTGATTGTTAGTACCTATTAAGGTCATCCAATCACAACAGTGTTTACAAAAAACTAAATTGAGCAGCCTTTCAGAAAAAACGGGACATAAATGGGAAATAAAAACGACACAACGACAAATGACACTTGTAGCCTCCAAATTCAGTGTCAACTACAACCCACATGATAAAAACAATCCAATTAAGTTTTTCTATGAATAGAACTATATTGAACCATATTTTCGCATACCTCTTGCTACTATGCTAATAGTTTTCTAAATAGTAAAATTCCTTATGAGAACTGTCATGCAATGTTTGAAAGACAACAGTTTTGCAGACAAAGCGAGTATTTGTCAATATTGAACACCTGAGCTGTTCCCACGATACTCTACTTACTTAATGTCGTATGATTTATACAACACTTGTACAACAATATATAAAATTTATTTTAAAAAGAATAATCTTTGGAACTCGCCTTTTTTAAACTGCGTACCTCGAGTTATTGTTAAATTGCTTTTATGAGACCTAGGACCGTGAAATATAGGGTTTACTTTGATTTAAATTTGAAAGAGTTTTAAGTAAGAAAGTTGTGTGTGGTATTTATTGATGGCAGATCATCTTGGAAATGACCAATATTACGATTATTACGACATCTGCTATTTGTTGATACAGCTGTTTCGTTTGCTCTTATGAAATTTATGTTTAGGTTTTAAATACCCTTATTAAGGTACCATATTTTATGGGGTTTCCCACAATCAGGATATTATAGGAATCTTTCTTCTGTGACCTTAAACAGGAGAAACATGAAAAATGTATATCCGTGCTAGTATTGCATGCTACTGAAGGAAAACTAAGTAGGATTTTTTGCATGGAACTCAAAGGGTTTAAGAATCTGCATTATTTTGAACCCAAACAGCAATATTTTTAAATTCAATCATTATCTATCCGTAATATTTATTCAAATATACTACTACGTCAAAACAAAGGATGCGATATGTTGGCATCAGGTGTTTTGTTAAGCGCATAACAAAAGCAGTGCTGGTGTAAGCAATAAACAGTCACTGTAACTAAACCCACTTCGACAGATTTAATCAAGAAAAACCACTCATGTGTACAAATATTTTAACTTTTGTATGTAAAGTTCGTATTGAACCAAAGACAAATTTATCATTACACCTAAAACAGAGCCATGTTTGTAGAGTCGAGTTGTGCAAAACTAAACACAAATTAAAACAAACTAAATTACGACCGAAGACATAAGAAACTTAATCTTGGTTTCAAAAAAATATGTTATGCCAAAAAATGATACGCATTTTTCTAGGAAAAATAGTAGCACGAGATATCTCCGAATAGAGAATCAATCGACGTATGTGCATCGAGGCTCAAAACAAAAAAGGCCACGTAAGTACATTACGGGAAATTCAATATCCGTTGATAAACATAATAACTTGATAATTATCCGTTTATCAACGCATATTTTAATAACAAAAACCCAATACCCTTGATACTTATATTGCATTAATTATTATCAACTTTATTCGGAATCCCATTATTGATGATTCAGATAAAAATATAATACAGAGTGTGTGACTTCGTAAACCAAATACCTAGGAAAGAACTGAAGTTATGGAAAGAGGACCGATGTTTTGTGCTGTCTAGAACGTATCCACTTCGACAATTCTATAGTCTTAAGATATAAAGGTACAAATATATTGTGATACAACCTCCTCTTGGCGGAGTAAATATTGACGTTTTGTCGAGACAATATCCTGGTTCAGGCAAACATTGTCTATTGTGAACCAGAATTGAAAACTTCCGCGGGATTTTCTGACCAATTTCGATTGGAATCGAACAAATCATTGGAGAAGCACAAATGTGGGAAAAAGGAAGCCAGACCTTGAGCTATATCGTCACATGTAGCTCAAAAATATAACAACCAACTAATCAATGTGATCTTGATAGTCAAAAACACTTTCGAAAATAATACATCTTGATGTCACATGGATACCAGTGTGAAATACATTTATCTCTAATTTTATAAACCTATCTCTCTACATAGAAATCTACAAATTAAATACCCTGCCCACCCAATACCCAACTGTACGGGTAGCTTAGTGGTTGAGGTCAGCACGCCACGAAACCCGAATAGGACAAGCGTGTTTGTAAACCACGAATGCTTGGTCTGAGTTTGGATGTTTTTGTGCATGTGACACAGACAAACATTCAATTTTTATAAACCCCCGCAACACAAGGATCAAATTCCTTAGAGCGGGGTCATTTATAAGGATGAATCAAGTACTCCACATTTTTAAAAAGCCAGTGAAAACAATAGACCAGTAAACCTTGGCTACGCTAAATATGTAGCTTATCGGTTTTAGCTCGGTCAATTGTACATGCAATTAGATACTATCATTGGTACATGTAAAACCATATTGCTTACTGATAAGAGGAAAAACTGATAGGGAACATGCACTGTTTTAATATTTGATTTTATACTTCCATTGATTGAATGTTTGGATTATCACTTGATAAGAATAAATGCCGTTATAAAATAGATAAATATCACTATTTCTATAAATCGGTATGAAATGATATCAATATAAGCAGTGATAAAAATCTAATATAAGTCCGCTGTGAGATTTTCAAATAACTGAACAACTTTTGCAGAATCAGCACGAAATAAGGAAAACCGGTTTTTATTTAATTCGCAGTATACATGGCTTCAGA
The DNA here is from genome assembly GCF_003590095.1 of Trichoplusia ni. Taxonomy (NCBI): domain Eukaryota; kingdom Metazoa; phylum Arthropoda; class Insecta; order Lepidoptera; family Noctuidae; genus Trichoplusia; species Trichoplusia ni. Next base: position 4,282 of record NW_020800460.1, on the reverse strand, counting down.
TGATCAGACATAACACGTTTGGAGATTCGAAAGACAAGGTTGACCTAAAGATGTGTGCCTTCTCTTTATACGAGAAAGCTTATATTGTGCAATATATTATAAAACCACAACGTAAAGAATAATGCAGAAGATATACAGTTTTCGATCTAGTAAAGCAGTCACAGCTACGCTTAGGTTAAGTTCATAAATGTCTCTAAAAATGTTTAAACATTTTGCAGACTATATTGGGAAAAAATATCAACGTTTGTTGAGGAGTTTATTGCGTATATTTCTTTTCCCGTAGCAAGAGCACTTAGGAAGCGGTATCTGATGGGCGAATATGTGTAATATTCATTATTTTCTGACCTAAGTGCTACTTATTAGATTAATTTATATAAATGGTTTTTATTTCAAACTGATAATTATTTTCTAAGAATAGGAAAATATACTTAGCATTTTGGATTGTTGGTATGCTAAAATACGTACAAATTATAATTTTAACTCAAAAGAGAAAGACATAAAATAGCTTTTCTGTATAAACAAGTCTGCTTTCGAATGCCTTGATAATTTCATTCGGTTTGCCTGTCATTATGTTATCATCAAACGACACAACTTCTACAAGGCTTTTGGTACGATGACGTCCATTCTGACGTCCAGACTACTCCAGACTTATGATACAGAAAGTCTAATAAAAGAAGACATAATACAAGATGTGTAGTCTATAATCATAGTCATTATCATTATGACGGTTTGTAGGGACGTCTAAACATGCTTAGATGTTTCCATTACGACGGCAAGACTGCTAGTTGGATTTGAGATAATCAGTCACTCAGATGTGTTATAATGGATTATTAGATATGGATTAACACACAAGGTATTAATTTTTCCATTATGTTCAGAGTCAGTAACTGCGCCGATGTAACTGAGCTATGTAATAGTCAAAAGTTGGCAACACTTTCACATATTTAGCAGGCTTTGTTTTATTACAATAAGATTAGACTTTCTTATTTTGTAACAACCGCCAACGACGAACCGGCGCGGTAGCGGAATTAAGTGTGTTTTGCTGAACCAAAGGGGTATTTACACTATTTTCGGAAAATTTACAATAATTGGGGAAAATCCTTATTTACGATGTTTTGGTATGTAAGTATGGCTTCTGTCAGTTATTATAGCCCATTTTTCTATAGTTTAGATAAATAATATCTCTTCCTTAAACACAAGTTTTATTTTTGTAGAACTCCTTTAGAGCTACAATCGACATGCATATTCTAGAACATAGCTTGTACGTTTTGAGGGCGTGTAGGCGCGTTTATTTCTGTTTAATGGCGGCCAAAACAAGACAACACATCTGCCAAATACGAAAATTATTGTCAAAGACAGCCGCGTTATACAAAAATAATCGTCAATCGTGGAACACAGTACCTACATTGACAAAATAAATAAATACTAACTCTGGAATGTTTTATAAAAACCAAGAAAATACTTAAAAATATTGGCAAGGTTAACGAAATTAAATTTAATCGTATATCTGTACACCTAGAATCTATTTCTACATACATAAATAAAAAACAAAACACGTAATCATATCAAGTCTGCTAAATAACGTGATAAAATAATTTGGGACTGTAAAGGCCACGTCACGGTTACTCACAAGCAGACACAAGTCAGACACGCGATTACCGTCAAACTCTCGCTATTACGCCATATTTCGGATGATGACAAACTAAACGCCTACTCTACGTGACTCGAGAAACGTGGTCCACAGATTTGACTGATGTTTTCTTAGTACTATATGATATTTATTATTTACCTAGCTTTAAAGAAAACCTGTAGTATTTGAATTATTTTTAACACAACAATCAATGAGTTGATAAATTACTTGGAATGTGAAAAAATTATCCTTATAGTTACCGATGCGGACGGTATCTTTAATATTGTTATAAGGTAAATCCTTAATTAAGGCCATAAAATATATTTTCTGTGCATTTATTTGTCAGAATATTATAGTTATAAAGGTATTACAAGTAAATGTCCATGATATTCTGCCGCTACGCTGGAAACAGCAAATTTTAAATAAGATCTGGCAATGAAAAAGAGCCATTTCATCATTATAAAATTAACATAACGATGTAATAGTCAAAAGAATTTAACAATACCGTTAATTGGCAAGCAATCAAAAAGTCGTTAAAATTACATTTGTAATATTAAAAATAGTTTTGCATACTAATGAGTGAATCGAAACTACTTTACAGTACTTAGATAGCCTACTTTCCGGATATTAAAACATTATTGGATCTACAGTTGCAAATATAAGAATCAATAGGACTTAATTCGATTAAATAATTGTTTAAATAAAGTTACTGAAATCTAGAAAAAAAAACGCTAAAAAATCAATTCAAATTCGTGCATGAGAATGACTTCATTTAATTTAATTATCTATCTTTTTTTTTTTTCTAATTATGATCACTCGGTAAAAGTCACTATTTAGGTATGTTTATTATTATTAGAATAAACTAGTTCACAGTGATAATACTGTTTAGATGACACTACAAAATTATATCATTCTTGCACAATGCCTATGCCTTCGTCACTGTGTAGCCGTCGATAAAAAAAAACATGTCAGTAGAGAAATTAATTTAAAAAATTATTCAAATTTCGAAATCATTAACGCTACCTAATTTGGACTGTAACTCTGTAGCATTAAGTTGATTATTGTTTGTGGCTTGTCTTTTATAAATATTGTTTTTTTTGCCGACTTCGTCAGCTGCGTTCAGTTGCTGTTTTTGGATTGCGCAATTGGCATCATAATGAAAAGAATCATTTAAATGCTAATTAACTTAAACGATTGTACGATTTAGTTAATTGATTTTTTAATTTGCTAAGCTAGCATATTTTGCTAACACATCTGTTTTCTTTAAGTCCCAGTAAAATAACGTTTTCGTGCGCAGTTACAGTAAATGACTTTCGCAAAAACATAAAAACACCCATGAACTTAGAACCAAGAAAAGCAAGGTTGTGTTATTTCCACATTGGATTCCAACTTAACAAACAAAAAGGTGTGCTTATTAACTATCAATTTCTAAGCTATCTATCCCGTAAACCCAAATCCAAATGTTATAAAAAAAATCAAACATAAAAAAAAAAACAATTATTGACAACATGCAAACATCCAATCATATGATATTAAAACAGACAAACCTTTTTGCTACAGTAGTTTCACTTAAATTATGTATTCCATTAATTTCAAGGTCAGATAATAGATAAGACAATTAAATAATGTTATCATTATGATAATACAGCTTTTGTTCATTATTTGATGTAGCAAAAGGTTTCTGCTTCAATACCTACTATATTGAAAAATACTCTCAATAAATATCCTTGCATGTTACAATTTCTAGAACACAGAATTCAGTTTAATACTGAATCTCATAGGCTGTTGTTTAGTATGCTTGCTTGCATTTTTTTACATATTGTTGACATAATAAATGTGATACTGAAGATTTTGGTAGTTAGAAATTAAGTAACATAAAGGATATAAAACCTTCACCATAAATAAGAAAAACATTGTAATCTCACCTTAACATAACCCTGAACTGTTCCAACTGTCGTATACTCTCTGATAGTCTTGAAAACGCATTGAACAGAGCCACGATCTCCGTCCTCTGTAACCTCTCATGTGATCTATGTCGCACTGGCAGCTTGCCTTGGTTGGATCACTTTCCGGACTGTTCCATCTACTTGAGAACAAGATTTTCAATGCAGTCCCCAGGCCCTGGGTCTGCAACTTGCCCCACAACTTGCATTTGTCACATCCAACACAATCCATTATCCTTGAAATGTTACGGAAGTGCTCTCGGAACTCTACTTTAAGTTTAGCCGCCTGACTACCTCCATTAAACATTGATGATTCATTAAAATGATCCGGGAAGGTGTATATCACACTGAGCATGTTATGTATCGCTTCCCTTGTCTCCTCATCCTCTGTAGGATTACCCGTATAATATTCCTCAGTCTCAAAGTAAGGACCCGCTTTAGCTAATGCCCTCATCTCCAACAAGTAAACAAAGTAAAGATTTTTCAACCAGTTGGGACCCTCACCAAATGTCTGAGAGGGATATTGATTAAGTATATTATACTTAATTATTATTAAATATAGTATAATTTTATCACTTCCAAATATTGGTCATGACTTCAAAGGAAAAAAACCAATGAAGGCGGACTCTATACTTATAAACATAAATTCTCCTTTAATTAACCTATTTACGTCTTCTACCTGTGGCCAGGTCAGTAGTTCATTAGTTTA
>NW_020800459.1:0-30885 GCF_003590095.1 Trichoplusia ni | reverse complement strand
ATATGTATACAGTGTTAGCATATCGTAACTACTATGTATGTGAACCAGTTATGTTAAACATGCAACATAAAACTATAAATTACACAAATGAACTGGACAATTATACATACATACAGAGAAATCTAAAATTATAAAATAATTCAGGTCCAGTATTTGTCGGCAAATGCCATAATCTGTAAGGAAAACACATATGCGTCGGAATTACAAATGAAATGTTTTCTCAAGCTTAACGCTTAGTTACACTCCATCAAGATATGCCTGATGTCCATTTGCAGGTAGAAAAGGACCAACTAGACTAAAGGTGCGTTTCCGTGTATTGTAATTGTGGCCGATCGCTGCTGCGCGCCCCTGTAAAGACAGACAACCAAGCTTTAAGGTAAGATTGTCAACCAGGACGGTGATTGGCCTACTATCACTTCTTGAACTAAGATTGTTCCTAAGCGAGGTCCACATATCCCAAAGCATGGAAGTTATAATGACTGAGTATAATGAACCTCGGCCAAATTGTAGATATAGTTCCTGGACATCAATCGTAAATTTGTGGAGGAAGTAAATTGTGTTAAAAAAAATATTGCAAAAAAAAATTTGACATGTGACACGGGCGTCTTTCACAGACCTCGGAAACGGTCTATCAGAATATTGGCGCACCTGCATTACATTTGAACGCATGCACGGAATCGCACCTTAGCAACATCAAAATGATCGCGATGGCTCAGTGATTCGTGCGACTATTGTAATGTGTTGTTAATCATTATCTTTGTTGTTATTTTGTCACGGAGTTTCTGACTGGCAGATGTTTTTTAAAGTTAAGATATTTGTTTGATGGATTGATATTTATGTTTTTATTTGTGAATTCTTCATCATAAATCACGACCTAGGTTTTATTGGTGTAGCCTACGCTGTCTCATGGAGATATTTGAAGTATGAGGACTATATAGCTTTAATAAATACTATTATATTTATTGTATCAAAGAGTTTTTTATGCAGTTGTGTAAGACTCATCTACGAGACCTATATGTATGATAATGATAAAAATATCACATCAAAAATATATGTATATTTTTATTTACTCGAACCCTCCCACGCCAAATTTGTATTCTAGGAAACCACCTGACCTCCACGGATATTCACAGCTCAAGGACTTAATATCGTTCAATACTTAACATTGTATTCATAAATTGTAATTTTATGTGCACATGTGGGCGGCCAGTAGACGCCAATTTAGCGAATACCGACGTCGAATCGTCGACAATTTTAATAACATAATTTTCGATAAATTCTCCGCATAGCTAAAGCTTCGCAGAGAACCTTTTTAAAGTGTGTACTAAATGTACTTAAGATAAACATTGTAGAGAATGTAGAGTATGAAGTGTTTTGTATCCGAACTAACATAGCAACAGTGTACAGTCCGTTTGTTCATATGATGTTCTCTGAAAATGTGAGTTAGATTTAAGGGAATTTCTACGAATCGTATAAGAATTATAAGCTCGTGGCTAAGCTATAACCGCATAAGTGATTCGATCACAGGTTAAGCTATGCTTGACGCGGTTGGTCCGTAGATGGGTGACCATCTTTGTCATAGCGAGTTCCTCCGTGTTTCGGAAGGCACGTTAAATTGTGGGTCCCGGCTGTTATTTCTACTTCTTTGACAGTCGTTACAGGTAGTCAGAAGCTTGAAAAGTCTGACAGCCAGTCTAACCAAGGGTGTCGTGTTGCCCAGGTAACTGGGTTGAGGAGGTCAGATAGGCAGGCGCTCCTTGTAAAACACTGGTACTTAGCTGAAACCGGTTGGACTGGTAGCCGACCCCAAAATAGTTGGGAAAAGGCTAGGCCGATGTATAAGAATTATAAGCATTTAGTAGTAACATGAAACATCACATTACATGAAAAAAAAAACGTTAAAAAGCAATAAGACTGTGTGTAAAATGTGTATAGTGTAGTTACCTGAACTGTTATATATAGTGGCAATTTATTGTTAAGATTATTCCATTTAATTTCACAAGAAACGCCAGGTAAAATCGCAGTTTCCGCCTAGTGATAAACATGCGTGAATATATAAGCGAAGTTGATAGAGCAAAGCTTTACATTGGCGACTTGGATTATGACATAGTTGGTAATGTTTATGCAGAGCCTACGCCCACGCCTCATTGGCATGCAACTGGGGCCGGGGCGATAAACAAGAGCGGTGGGCAGCCTCCCACCGGACCCTCTTAAATGTACCTCTTTTGCAAGTTCCAACACAATTATACTTGTGTTAATAGATGCAAATATTACTACGTTTGGTCGAAATGTGGATATATATCAGTCGAATGTCTGATCATTGTATAATTGGTATTCAGTACCAATGAGTCAGAGTCTATAGGGCGCCAGTTGCTCTATATGTTTTGGTATGTTTGAACAAGTGTAGGTATCATATTTTTATCATAAGGCTACACTTTCACGATGCGCGAGTTATTATAAACCAATAGAATTGATTAATTTACCTAACCTTAAACGATTTCTATTAATAAACCAAGTATTTTAGCTGTAAAAAAGACAACCCACGCTAACCTGGTAAAATGAGGCCTGATATAAAAACACAGGCAGGTGAGTACAAGGTAACATATTTTGCGTTATATCTAAACTAACCAAAAGTATCGTTGCTTACGAATCTTTTTAAGGTTGTGTGTTTGCAGTACTGAAGACTGACACCACCTGGTCATCATAAACTGGTCACGAGGAAAGTCATTAATAAGTTGATGGTTTCCCACTCAGAAGAATAATAAAAACTCTTTTGGTAATTATAATATCGATACAACTTAGTTTTACTATTTGTTCCACGAGGATTTCACGAACAGCAAGCATAAAGATACCCAGAATCCTTAGAATAGAATAAAGTATGTATTTATTTGAAAGAATATTGTTGTTGCGAAACTGTAATTTTCGTATGATTGACTCATAGTACGTAGAACCAACATCCGTATTAGCAATGTGATTAACATGTTAGCTCTACCTACCTACAACCTACCTTAATTAGCTTTTATAATTAGCATTTGAAAAGACGTTTCAATTTTAAATTTGGACTTAGTCTTTGGTTCTGATACGATTCGATGTTAGTCATGGCTGTGTCTTTTAAATGTGCAGATAAATTGAATAAATTGACTCGAATATTTTATTGATTTCTTTTACTTGCGAATATACGTGACAGTCGCGTTGATAAATAAGAGATGACTTTTTTTTTAATCCTTCGTTATATTTTTAAATACATAAACAGGACAATACCCGTGTGACGTGTTGTCATATACAATGTTTAGGATCAAAGAATATTCTACATAAATAATTGTATGCGGTGGTGAGAGGCGCGCAGGATCAAGACCGATGAAGGCAGATCGTCTGTGCCAAATGCTGCCCTGATGCCGACCACGATCCTCAGATATGAGCGACCGATATGAAGATAGAGAGAATAATTTTAAAGTTTCTAAGTTAATTAGGACCCATGTTGTAAGACACAAATCTTACGAATACAATGTCAAAAAGCCATCCATAAGATTAATTTTAAGTTGCTAAGTTAAACTCTACAATTCTGATTCTATGAGGAATTTCCCCTAATCATGAATGACCAAACCAATGAAGGTGAATAAAACAAAACCAGTTATCAAGCAGAATAACAAGATTGTTTCCCATAGCAATACATAATACAAAACGCTGTCATACTCTGTTAATTTAAATAACACATTAAAGTTGTAAGCCAGGGCCGGATTGGACAGATAATTAAAGTTGCCAAAGGTTTAACACCAAGCCTCGGGCAATAAATAATGGAGGATGTTCAGTATACGAGTATTTACGGGACATGACATTGTATTAATAACTTTTAGGAACAGAATACTAACGGGAGTTAGTCAGTTTGAGTTTTTACTATTGAGTACTTAATTTCGACTACTAGGAAGACGATCATGATAGCTTTATTTTTTTAGTTAATCACTTAACTTTATAATACTTAAGCAATGTAACATGTATTTGATCGAATTAACATGAAAAAGTTATCTTATTACTACATTTCAAAACTATGTTAAACTAAAATTATACATGTAATAGTACTTATTAACAAAAGAAAACTGTAAACATAAAGAATTATAAAAATGCTCTATACATACTGAAATATTGTTACCTATAAAATGACATAGTGTCGTGTGCGCCTAAGCGTTGTCGTAATCCGTGTCTGTTAAGGCTGCGTCCACGCAGTTTTCCATGTTGGTCCTCGCGGCCCCCACTCTTGCGCACGCGAGCCGCGATTCCGCCGGTGTCATAGTGTAGTCTCTCCCTCTCGCTCGACCGCGTGTGCGATCGATCAACACCATCGATTTCCACCAATACGTTTTACACATTTTTCTGAATGAAAAGTCCTTGTTAAACGTAAAACAATACTCATACATACCGAGGAATGTTAGTGACATCGTAAAATTCGTGTGAATCGAAATTTAAATCTGTGAATATTTTCATTGTTTCAGTGAAGTGACTGAAAATTTTTAAACTGTGCCGCGGTTTTGTTGTGTGCTTGTGAAGTTTACGTGTTTTTTTTATCACGCAAAGGTTTGTAACTACTTAATTATACATTCGGTATCATGATACGAACTATTACAAGTCATTACATACATTTTTTGCGTTGCGATCATATCAATAACTGATGTTTATTTTGATAACTGTGTACAAAAATGTGTCTTTATTCGAGTGTGTATTGTTTTTTAATGAATCATAGTTATTTGTAATGTGTTTGGTGTATTTGAACAATACGTTTATTTATGGTGTTGTGACGCATTTTCTCCTAAGATTTTCCGGCACCATTTTAAGTTGTGTCGTTAAATCGAGCAGTGACATAACACGATGTTTAGAGGATAATGTTCACTAACGCATGTAGGTGTCGCTCGCAGTACATTATGTTGCTGTTTAACATAATGCCTTCACATTGCTTATGTGATTATGTTAATGTTTGTTTCCTGAAGAATTAAACGGAATCACTGCGAATTAATTAGGTTGTTTATTACCAAGTCGATTGTAGTCCTCAAGTCATCGCCGGCCTTTTAATTGAAGTGCAGATTTGTCACGTATAATTAGGTCCTTATTATGAATGAAAGATGTGATTATTTTCAATACACGTGCAGAATTAAGTTGACATGTAAGATCTTAATTTTATTTTAAGGCATCTGAATGTTTAGGTTACCAGAGACGATTCTCATCTAAATATGTAAATTTTAGACTAAAGAGTACTTATGACTACTTAAGTCCCGTATATTATAAATAGAGATAAAACACTATATTATTATTAACGTCATTTTCACACAGCCGATGTCCTCTCACATAGACATCCTAGGTAGTCCTTCCTTTTAACCTAACGGCTTCAGAAAGACTGTAACATTTTTAAGTTGATTACAAAATCCACACGTTAGTAACGTTTCAGCTAGCCAGCTATTGTAGAACGTCACATTGTCAGATGGATGTCGCGGCCCGCGGCGCAGGAAGCATACCAAACCGACCGATCAGCTGTGACCATTGCGTTATCCGTGTAACCATTGTCTTCCACATAATTTGTGCTAATGTCGTTCAAAACTATTTGTGTTCATTCTTGTGCCGTTTGTTTGTTTGCTTTCAGATTCGTAGGTAGGCTTCAAATGTTATTTAAATTTTAATAGGTAGGAAAAATGCGTATTGAGTACTGAGGTATTGCGTTTATTTTTTGTTTTTGTCGCAACGAAAATATGTTATTGGTTATTGAAAAACATACATATTTTATGACAATATACTTCAAAAAAGTGGAATTTCTCAATTCGGTCAGTACGGTATAGTTCCACAGTATTTGCAGTTTTCATGATAACTTAACCCTAGAAAGATAGTCTGCGTAAAATTGACGCATGCATTCTTGAAATATTGCTCTCTCTTTCTAAATAGCGCGAATCCGTCGCTGTGCGTTTAGGACATCTCAGTCGCCGCTTGGAGCTCCCGTGAGGCGTGCTTGTCAATGCGGTAAGTGTCACTGATTTTGAACTATAACGACCGCGTGAGTCAAAATGACGCATGATTATCTTTTACGTGACTTTTAAGATTTAACTCATACGATAATTATATTGTTATTTCATGTTCTACTTACGTGATAACTTATTATATATATATTTTCTTGTTATAGATATCGTGACTAATATATAATAAAATGGGTAGTTCTTTAGACGATGAGCATATCCTCTCTGCTCTTCTGCAAAGCGATGACGAGCTTGTTGGTGAGGATTCTGACAGTGAAATATCAGATCACGTAAGTGAAGATGACGTCCAGAGCGATACAGAAGAAGCGTTTATAGATGAGGTACATGAAGTGCAGCCAACGTCAAGCGGTAGTGAAATATTAGACGAACAAAATGTTATTGAACAACCAGGTTCTTCATTGGCTTCTAACAAAATCTTGACCTTGCCACAGAGGACTATTAGAGGTAAGAATAAACATTGTTGGTCAACTTCAAAGTCCACGAGGCGTAGCCGAGTCTCTGCACTGAACATTGTCAGATCTCAAAGAGGTCCGACGCGTATGTGCCGCAATATATATGACCCACTTTTATGCTTCAAACTATTTTTTACTGATGAGATAATTCGGAAATTGTAAATGGACAAATGCTGAGATATCATTGAAACGTCGGAATCTATGACAGGTGCTACATTTCGTGACACGAATGAAGATGAAATCTATGCTTTCTTTGGTATTCTGGTAATGACAGCAGTGAGAAAAGATAACCACATGTCCACAGATGACCTCTTTGATCGATCTTTGTCAATGGTGTACGTCTCTGTAATGAGTCGTGATCGTTTTGATTTTTTGATACGATGTCTTAGAATGGATGACAAAAGTATACGGCCCACACTTCGAGAAAACGATGTATTTACTCCTGTTAGAAAAATATGGGATCTCTTTATCCATCAGTGCATACAAAATTACACTCCAGGGGCTCATTTGACCATAGATGAACAGTTACTTGGTTTTAGAGGACGGTGTCCGTTTAGGATGTATATCCCAAACAAGCCAAGTAAGTATGGAATAAAAATCCTCATGATGTGTGACAGTGGTACAAAGTATATGATAAATGGAATGCCTTATTTGGGAAGAGGAACACAGACCAACGGAGTACCACTCGGTGAATACTACGTGAAGGAGTTATCAAAGCCTGTGCACGGTAGTTGTCGTAATATTACGTGTGACAATTGGTTCACCTCAATCCCTTTGGCAAAAAACTTACTACAAGAACCGTATAAGTTAACCATTGTGGGAACCGTGCGATCAAACAAACGCGAGATACCGGAAGTACTGAAAAACAGTCGCTCCAGGCCAGTGGGAACATCGATGTTTTGTTTTGACGGACCCCTTACTCTCGTCTCATATAAACCGAAGCCAGCTAAGATGGTATACTTATTATCATCTTGTGATGAGGATGCTTCTATCAACGAAAGTACCGGTAAACCGCAAATGGTTATGTATTATAATCAAACTAAAGGCGGAGTGGACACGCTAGACCAAATGTGTTCTGTGATGACCTGCAGTAGGAAGACGAATAGGTGGCCTATGGCATTATTGTACGGAATGATAAACATTGCCTGCATAAATTCTTTTATTATATACAGCCATAATGTCAGTAGCAAGGGAGAAAAGGTTCAAAGTCGCAAAAAATTTATGAGAAACCTTTACATGAGCCTGACGTCATCGTTTATGCGTAAGCGTTTAGAAGCTCCTACTTTGAAGAGATATTTGCGCGATAATATCTCTAATATTTTGCCAAATGAAGTGCCTGGTACATCAGATGACAGTACTGAAGAGCCAGTAACGAAAAAACGTACTTACTGTACTTACTGCCCCTCTAAAATAAGGCGAAAGGCAAATGCATCGTGCAAAAAATGCAAAAAAGTTATTTGTCGAGAGCATAATATTGATATGTGCCAAAGTTGTTTCTGACTGACTAATAAGTATAATTTGTTTCTATTATGTATAAGTTAAGCTAATTACTTATTTTATAATACAACATGACTGTTTTTAAAGTACAAAATAAGTTTATTTTTGTAAAAGAGAGAATGTTTAAAAGTTTTGTTACTTTATAGAAGAAATTTTGAGTTTTTGTTTTTTTTTAATAAATAAATAAACATAAATAAATAGTTTGTTGAATTTATTATTAGTATGTAAGTGTAAATATAATAAAACTTAATATCTATTCAAATTAATAAATAAACCTCGATATACAGACCGATAAAACACATGCGTCAATTTTACGCATGATTATCTTTAACGTACGTCACAATATGATTATCTTTCTAGGGTTAAAATGAATATGAATCCTTTCTGTAAGAGCTCGTTTAAATGAGTTTGACGTCCATATAGATACTATATGTTAGCGAAGAATAAAAAAACTCCTCTTGTCCTATAAAATAACAAACATAGCTATACAAAAATCCATTAGTCGCATAAATGGTCTATTACAACAACATTATAATCACGAACGCGCTATCATTACTTGGGAACTATTATTTTTATGCGTCTCATAATTATTACTCAGACTATTTGTAACTGACAAAAAAGAGACAAAACAACGGGGGCGTTATTATATTAGATTTGAGAATAATCGCCGCGGTATATTTTGTTCGCCTACGCAGTTCTGTCGATCAATAAATGTATTGTTACACGGATAAAATCATATTATCTCAGATCGATGATCTTTGACATTCTGTGAGAATTAAACACAAGCTGTAGACGTAATTAATTTTCTTTTATTTGGTAATCAAATTAAAAATGTTGTGTTTCATTGAAATAAACACCTCATAAACTCCGAAAAGGTTTGATCAAGTAGGTATTCAAATCGAGTTTCTTAATTAAAATAAATGAGTAACAACAAGAGCTAATTCGCCATCAAAATAGTCTATAAAAAGCTTTGTAAATAAAACTCTGTATGAACAGGCAAAAAATGCGCCATATTTGTAAAGGCAAATAGCTGTTCTTGAATTTGTAATTAGAATACCTTGGATAATACGATTTGATCGACTTTTTTACCGCTTTTGTCGCGTTATTTATAATTGAGTAAATCAACAGTGCCAATCAAACTATGAAATATATTAAGTATGATTACGTGAAAAAATATAATCAACTTAGGTATATAATATGTACATAGGTAAGAACTTTATTATTTTGGACTTAAATGAATATGATGAAGTCGTTTTCATTCTGATTATTCTTACTCTTGGTAACTGGTTTTATTTAATTCGTTTTTCTGTAAATTTATCTGTGCACTTAATTTCATGTAAATTTTTAATTTATTTTGTGATGTTCTTATGTATTAAACGATTTTCATCATATGTTTTGAACACTTAACTCCACAATAAATCATTTAAGTATAAGCAATTAAAAACTATGATTCGAATAGTCAACTATCTGTAGATATAACTACGTAACTAACAAACTCGTGTCTCCATATAATCGTAAAAACTCGGACAGGATTTATGTTAGTCACATCCGTGCATGATAAGCAATCGTTTTCTAAGAAACTGTGCCATGCTAACCCATGCCAGCCCATGCTAACTCATGCTTGTTTGTTTAGCTGCCTGGAGGAAACAACTTCTTATAAACGCATTAACTCTTTGTATGTAATTAGAACTCGGATTTTATGTTAGTAATATTATTTTGTAATTAGTGACGTCATATGTTGGAGTCATTACACAGGTATGCTTCTGTTGTTATTGTTTGAGATGTGCCTTTGGTTGAATAATTATTTTGATATGTTACTGATTAAATATGCAATATTGTTTATGTTTATTAACCCATTTAGACCTACCGTACCATATACGGTACACTTGTTATATTTTTTTTTTGCAGGTACTCGCATAATATTTTTAATATTATTTGGTATTTATGTCGAAAAGAAGAATAGTGCTCATCGGAAAAAATACGCCAGTGCAATTGAATGCTGATAATAGTGCAGATTTATTGAACAAGTTTCGTAAATTTATTTTTTCTGCGGAGACATGGCTTCCAACAGGTAAATATACTACAATTATATAATTTATACAAATAATTTCCATCTTTTTATAAAACTAAAATACTTCTTGTTTCATTGTGACATTTGAATATCCTAATTATTTATTTATTTTTTAGTTATTTAGACATGAATAATGGTGTACCCTATTTGGTACGGTAGGACTATATGCCATTTCAATTAACTTTTTTTTGCTTTTCAGACCATTATCCCTGAATGACATCTTATCTTTATTGGAAGAGGGGGATGTTGAGACAACCGAAGGTGAAAATGATGTATTCATACTTCCGCCTGATAATGCGAATGCAGAACTGACAGACGAGGACTCTGGAGACGAAGATCAGGTCAATGTCAATAATCTACCTCCCAGCTTGCTCAGAGCGGACGCAGAGCTACGTCAACCCGCTACAGTTAGTTTGGACAACATTGGGGATCCGGACACGAATGATGAGCCCCTTCATAAAGTTTTAAAAAAATATAACTGGAGGAAACGGGATTACGAAGGCTCACTATCATTATGGCGACCTGATTACCACGTCCCTCAGGAAAAATCACCACTAGAATGGTTTTCTTTGTTTTTTTCGGAGGATGTTTTTGATTTATTGACCACTGAGACGAACAGGTACATAGGAAGAAAAAACCTTGCTGCTGATATAAAAATAGAAGAGATGAAGTGTATGATTGGTGTTCTGTTAGTAAGTGGCTATTCCTCGGTAAATAGAAGACGAATGTATTGGGAGAACTCGCCTGACGTGAAGAATGAGCTCATTGCTAGTGCTTTATCGAGAGACCGCTTTTCCTACATATTTTCAAATCTACATTGTATGGACAACCATCAGTTAGATTCTTCTGATAAATTTGCAAAAGTTCGGCCACTTATGAGCAAATTATCTGCCAAGTTTCTAGACCACTGTCCCCACAAAGAAAACCACAGTGTTGACGAAGCTATGGTGCCTTATTTTGGTCGACATGGATGTAAACAATTTATTCGTGGCAAACCCATACGGTATGGGTTCAAACTGTGGGTAGGAGCTACTGCGGGGGGCTATATAGCTTGGTTTGAGCCTTACCAAGGGGCCACTACAATTTTGAACGCCAGATATGCTGAATTAGGCCTTGGGGCTAGTGTAGTTTTGACATATTCAGATAAACTAATGAAACTTGAGCTTGGATCCAGATATCACTTATATATTGATAATTTTTTTACCGGGTTACCGTTGGTTGAAGAGTTAACAAAAAGGAATATGGGTGTAACGGGCACTATAAGAGAAAATCGAACAGGAAAATGTCCTTTGATAGCTAATAAAGAAATGAAGAAGAAGGAAAGAGGAGAGTATGATTATCGTGTTAGTGACTCCATTATAATCTGTAAATGGCATGACAACAGCATTGTTACAGTTTGCTCAAATTCAACGGGGATATTACCGTGTCATAAGGCAGAGAGATACTCACAACAACTAAAAAAGAAAATTAGTGTATCTCAGCCTCACTTGATTCAGAAGTATAACCAAAATATGGGTGGTGTCGACTTATCTGATCAAAATATTTCGTCAGTCAGAACTAGCATCCGGGGAAAAAAGTGGTACATGCCCCTTATTTTGCATTGTCTTGACATGTCAGTGCAAAATGCCTGGCTACTTTATAGATACAATGGTGGCAAACAAGATTTATTGTATTTTAGACGTCGCATAGCTATATCCATAATTGAATCGAATAAGTCTCGAAGCAAGCCTGGACCTAGCCGACAATCATCTCTAACTATGGATTCCCGATTTGATGACAAGGGTCATTATATAATAAAACAGCCCGATAATAAAAGAACGAGATGTGGACATTGCCACCGACAAAGCCCAGCAAGATGCATCAAATGTAATGTTGGATTGCATGTTGAATGCTTTCTTGCTTACCACACAAAATGCTAATTTAGTGTATGTTTTTCTTGTATTTTTAATAAGTTTTCATTTGCTGCGGTTTTTTTTATTCTGATTACATTTTTAAATAACTATGAACAATAAACAACTTTTTTCTCATTTTTACGGTATTTTTCTTACTCCAAATCCTACTGTACCATATGTGGTACGGCTATTTCCCAGACCCCTTTTATTTCAGGATTTTAATTTTTTAGGTTTTCCTAATATTTAGACCCCTATCAACCTATATACTAAGAAAAAAACAAACATTTTAGAAAAAAATAGTTTCAGGACTAAATGGGTTAAATATGTAATTTAAAACAACGATCGTAGTAAATATCATTTGCTCTATTTTAACTAAGTGGGCCAGACCAGACAATCAGTTTGAATATAATTTTAAAAGCTACGCGAATAAAAAATTTGTGGTCAATAAAGATGATAAAACATAAAAGAATCTGAAGAAGTTTTCGTAAATACTATTGCTACAGCTGCTTGTAAAAACAATAGACGATAAACAAAGAAAAAGAACATCACAAATGAATTTTAAATCATTGCAATCTTCTATAATAAATTTATATTACATTTATTTTACTTTTTTTATATGTTCCAGTGATAGGCAATGCCATAAATTCAAGTTATAGTGTTAAATAAACAAAAAACTCACTGAGTTATGTGTTTTACACGCAGATATAATGTTTCAAATTTAATATATTTTGATCTGGGACACAGATAAACATAGAATTTTATTATTGTAACAAATCTTTACTTTAAATTGTTTACGAGATTGTTTGATGTTTTTAAGATTAAAATGTCTACGCTATTTCGTTTGCAGCTGACATAATCTGATTGCTTTCAAAATATGTAGTTCTATTTTTCTGCCTTACTTTTGACGAGATTTAATATTCAAGAAGGCTGTATGCAAATGTTGAGAGCAGATATTGGGGATATTTGACGCCTGTGACTGTTAAAGTGCAGAACAAAGGATTTTTGAAAATCAAAAGTAAAGCAGGCAATTCACTGCACTTGCTCACTGTTGAGTCTGAAATAATCCCGGTATTACAAAGCTTTAATATCTAAGATAATTTTTATTTTTCTTTTAGACAACGTAAAAACCAGTCAAGTGCGAATCACGACATAGGGTTCCGTACATATGGGATGAGTTGTCAGCTGCTTAACCACTAGTGTTGTTTATCGGCGCAGTCAAAATATATAACCTGTGAAAACGTCTTCTAGCTATTGCGGTTTATAAAACAAAGCTTAATGACAGATGGACAGACATAGGGGAGACGACCATTCAGAGATAAGCGGAGCTTTAGTAATAGAGTTCCATATTAACCCTTTTGTATCGAACCCTAGTGACTGGGTTTCGTTTTATTCCTTTCTGTACCGAACCCTAAAAATCAGACCAACAAACAAATAAATTCCGCAAACATTTTTACTATAACCACAGCAAACATTCAATTCCTATTCACCGTTCTCTTTAAAACGCTATGATACAAGTAGCCTGTTATCCGGTGCTCGGGGCGAGTATTAGATCGAATTCCTGGCTTCACCTGGAGACCTACCAAGACATCACAAAGTAAGAGATAGGTGTGCAAGCGAGATGCCGCTCTACAGTTATAGCTCTGTCCCACTTCTACACATAAGACAGTTTTGCTCTAAGATACCTGATGATTTACGGCACAACCCTAGATTTGTTCGACTCAACTCGTTACTTAGTCAATGTAGTTTAGTAGTAAGTTGCTTTCATTAATGTTCCAACTCCGGTTCACCTTGCGTGAACAATGTTTATAAATACTTGTATTGTTTATATTATGATGTTGTTTTGTAAATTTAATTTTAAATATGTACCTGTGAGCTCTTATTATATAACAGTCGGCATGTATTTTTATCAAATTACAGTGAATGGAACTTACGCAGAAGAAATGTTTGTAAATATGCGAAATCTTAATTTTACATTTTTTTCTCCTAAACTTTAGACTGTTCAGTTAATTTTTATTGTTCAGATAAAGGCACAAATACGTGTTAATATCTTTTAATTACCTATCTGACGGACTAATAATGTTGTTATTTTTTATCCCTCCATTCATCATCTTTATTGTCCGGATATTTTACATTCCTATTTTCTTACAAAAAATACTTGGATCTTTTTCTCAGGTATTAAATTTTTTGTTCGAGATTTGGGTTACAAAAATAGCAACTGATAATGTAGGTACAGCCAAACTTAATCTATTTTAGTTGGTAGCGATACTTGGTACACGCAACAAATTAAAATTGTTCTAGATCATTAATCATGTAGGTACCATATGATTAATCGATTCAAGTGTAAATTAATTTTACTATTATTGCAAAACAAATTTTAATTGTCTCGGTAAACGTATTGTTGGATTTTATTACTAAACCAAGATTAGTTTGTTGTAATACCTTTATTATTGGATTGAAAACTTATATGGCGTAACTACCGTTTTAAGAAACAAAATAAACTAAATTAAATCGAAAGAATTTACAAGAAAAAATCTATATTTATACCATCTAACTGATATGATTGTAGGTATATATTTAAGTCCATGGTACCACGGTGAAAAAAAAAGCTAATTTGGTTAAGCTTGGCATTGTTTCACCGCATTTGTGCATCATCAAATTAAAAAAAAAAAAACATTATCAGAACACACGCTCAGGTACATAATACAGATTATTTTATATCCAAATTAAACCTTTGTGTATAAACAATTCGCATTCATGACGTAGAGAAGTTGTGTAAACGCGTTGTGTTGAAAACTTAAAAACATTTTCTCAGTGCATTCTGTGGAGTTTGGGAGCGGTTGCTACGGGTGGGAATGTGCTTTAAAACGGATTTTTCTACCGGAAAATACTCATCTATCTAAATCTTAATAACTTTTTGTGAGATCTTTAGTGATACCAACAAACGAAATGATTAAATACGATTTGCTAATGTAATCAAGAATTTTCCATACCACAAATATATGCAGAAAAACTTCCTACGGCTATCTTTAGAATCTTTGTACGCAATCAGAAATCTGCATGAAGTAGGTAACATGTTAATCCGCTAAGTTTCCCCTACAATGTCATAAAGTAAGTGCAAAAGAGACCGCTCTACACCTGGCTTACTCTATCACGCTTCCACAAGTGCTCCTGGTACGAAGTCTAGATAAACCTTCACCGAGGGTCACATAGCATGTGACCGACACGACCTTGACTTTGTTTTTTGTCGAATCTACTCATGCATGGACGGTCTTCAATGTAGGATAGTAAGAAACAGTTGAATCGCGTCGCCATGTTTGTGACATTCGAAATTAGAATTCGAATCGTTGTTTTGTTTCATACAATTTTGAAACATTGCAACTTTTTTGTTTTATTGCTCCAGTATGAGAATCCGTATTTGATATTTATTAAGGCCATAAATAAGAATAAACCTCAACCTTTTTTGAAAATAACTGAAAGAGGAAATTTATTCAATCAAATCGTAACTATTTATTTCTTCCATATAAAATAAATGCCTATACATACTTATATACATGTACCATGAACCTAAGTTTCCGCTTCTTTTAAGGTCATTTAGATACATGCATACGACATCTAGGAATGTATTCTCAAGAAGCCTTATCGGCAATCAAGGAAAACTTCCCGTACTCATGCGTCATGTCACAATTGCAAAATTTCATGGTTTTATGTTCAATGTTCAAGGGTTAGAGAATGAGTAAGTAATTCTTAGTCATTTATGGCTCATCCTAGAATGTATTGCTATATTTGCCTAATACGCCTAGATATTTATTCAATTATGATAGACAATTATAATATCATAGCATTCCATTTCACTAGAAAAGTCTACAGCGCATATTCTCAGCTACATTATAATAACATTCTTACCATAATATTAATAAACTTACAATAAGCACCATACATAGAAATTACGTTATTAAAATTGAACGAAAGACAAACAATGAATGAAAATTCATACAATGGCATTGAACTGTGCTTAATTCAATTTAGTTCGACATTCGTAGCACGCGCGTTTGTCGCGACAGCCTTCGGAATTCTTCGGAAATCTTCGGCAACTGTCGGGTCTGTCGGCAATGGCGGCAGTTGGCAATGTCGAGGTTGACATGACCCTATACAAAACCCACGTAATTCGCGAATTGTGAAGGTTTAATGTTCTCAGTGTCAACTTATCAACGGAATACTAAATGAGGTTATTTGCTTTATGAGGGTATAGTATTTCGAGCGTTAAATCATAACAGAAACAGCTGAAATCGGGTTTTGTCGTTTTGATTAAGAAATACAAAATATATTTTATAAAATAGTTTTTTTAGATTATTAAATTAAAATCCTATCGAATTCATCCACGCACGAATCAATGGACTTTATTTTAGACTAACTTAAAATAAACTTCATTATCTGTAAAGGTTATGACTTCTTAAGATTTTGGGATTTAAGTGAGTGTCCCCCTAACGACTATTATCCGCTTTGTAATCATAACAGAAATGTAAGAAACATTGATAGCTACAGTAAAACATGAGTAAGTAATAAAGAGTATTGTTTTCTGAAGGACAAATCAGTGAAGTAACAAAAACTGACATCAAAGGACGTGTGACCTAAACAAACATACACTTCTATTGTTATACGGTATTATCGCGAACTGTTATTTATATGGGAACCTTAACTGTGATGCAAAAGGTTTCACTTTCATTGTAAAGGTTAAAAGCCTAACGAATTGTCTAGGCATTCATCAGCATAACTAAACAAATGCCTCGTTCAGAGCCAATTATGAAATCTAATTGGAAAAACGTGTGTTGCCAACTAACCTGTATTTCTACCCATAATATTATGAATGCATGTCTGTCTGTCTGTTACGCTTCCGCGGACAAAGAAAAATGTTAAACGATGACTTAGACTCTGACAATAAATAAGCTATTTTTTGCGGTTATAACTGTTGCAAATTCGTGTCAGCAAAGCCGCGTGCATAAGTTAGTACTTCATAAAAAACAGTATGTTCCAGACATACTAATGCCAAATGTGTATTTATCCCACGGAGAACGCATCTTAACCAACAAATCGTGACCTTAGAATCTAAAGCAGCAAAATGTGTAGAAGAAGATTGCAGGGGTCTTTCTCCACTGGTTCTTAATCTACATAATATGATAATAGAGATGACACAAATAGGCTTGTCAAATGTTTACATAACCTCTGATGTAATTCTAACGACATGTGTAATGTGTTCGAGTACGAGTTTACGAATGAGCAAACATGCAAACAGACAAAAAAAGGACTTCGGGAGACCTACCTGAAGAATGAGCGAATTAGGGAGGAAATTTGTCATATCAGGTTGGGGTGCGGCTTCCTGTCATTCGCGGCGAGGAATCTTACTATTACTACTACTACCTCTACTATAACCCAGTATATTGTTGAAGATGAGGACAAGAAGCTTAACAGTGCTATGCTAAATGAAGTCGATGATACTGGTGAGAAATAGACTAGGTATATTTACGATGATTCCCCTATAAAGCGTTTACAATATTAATTTGTTTTTAATGTACATACTCTTTCCAATAATTATTTACGTCGTATCTTCTTAATTTGCGATATTTTTCTTCATGTTGAAAAGGCCAACACAAAAGCGAAACACTACTGTTAATCATGATACCTCGGAAACTGTTTACCCGATTTCGATGTAACTTTCACTGATTCGTGGGTGGGAATCGAGCTTCGTATAAGGATGGCACTATTTAAAAACCTTTTACGGATCTATGTCGCCAGACTGTGTCGCTGCCTCTCCCGACAGCATACAACCATAGTAGGCTCACGTTATGAAATGAAATGAAATTATTTATTCTGCAAATAGGATATTTTTTATCACTTTTACATGTCTTTTTTGAGAACGATGGAGCCGACATTTCCTAGCTGACTACCCTAAGAAGAAATGTCGAAACAAACTCAGGGGTCGCAGTCTCTTTTAAAGTCCAGACAATTTTCAAATTCGAGTGTATAAACTAATGCAGAGTATTTCAATAAATTGATAATATACCTGCATAAGGTTTATACTTACAAAAAATTATAAAAAGATTTAAGTTACATCTAACACAATGAAAGTTACCTGTCAAAGTTCTTTTTTATGGAATCATTAAGAAGTCTATAAACCTAATTTATGTTGGTTTTTAGACTGAGGTATGCTATTGGAATAACACTTTCACAAAATTTTAAATAACGCATTATGGGTATAAACTTAATCATTTACTTAACATCTTGTCTTTGACAAATGACCACAAAATGTGTTCGTGTATTGAAATTTTTTTAGTCTAATAATCTCTCTCAATAGTCTCAATCTGGTAGTTCTACATAGTTCGACGATTTTACATGAAAGTCTCAAAAATAAATCGTACTACGATCAATTTCCTCTTTGAGAGTCCTCTCAACATTCGCTAATCTAATAAAAAATCAATGAAATGTATAGAAGTAACACTCCCTTTCGATAAGTGTATTTTTACTTGTCCTGTCATACTTATATGTGGAGATAAAAAATATACATACATTGATTTGAGTAACTTTGGCTAGCTGTGTTGAATGTGAGTTTAGTTAAAGTCCCACTCTGTCAGTTTTGTAATAACACGCTTAAGATAAATAACAAATATAATAAGATAGTTGAGATCTATTCGATTAGCGTGCTAAGAGAGCTGTTATGAATATGAATACTCAAATGATATTAAAGGTGAATGATGGCCATAATTAAATGGTGAAATAACTAACAAGTGTCATTAAAGTTAGCAAGGCGGCAAGCTTTTGATTTCATAC
Source organism: Trichoplusia ni (assembly GCF_003590095.1). Taxonomy (NCBI): domain Eukaryota; kingdom Metazoa; phylum Arthropoda; class Insecta; order Lepidoptera; family Noctuidae; genus Trichoplusia; species Trichoplusia ni. The sequence goes on along the minus strand of NW_020800459.1, from coordinate 12,140 downwards.
GCCAGATTAAATCAATTTGTCAGTAATTAGCGGGTTGCCGGTTGACGAAGCAGGATGTTTTACGCTCGACGCTGTGCGTTGGACATTTACTTAACTTTATAAGTGTAATTTCATAATGTTGAACAATATTAGTGGATATTTTTTTATGATAAACTTAATTATTGTTGATTAAAGTGTTAAGTCAAAAAACATTACGTATAATTTCTTTCTAGTGAGAAAAGCGCTAAGAGGCGTCACTCTTTAACAAAAAGATACGAAATAAAAAAAAATGGTTATGGGCTCGCACACCAGCGGTATTACAATTTTACCAAAGTAAGCTAAAAACTAAATAAGTTTTGATATTTCATAATGTGGTTAACAAGGCGTGGGAAATACATTATAGTCCAACATTGAGTACCTCTTAAATTATGTTTAAATTAACAAATTTTATACATGTCAGAAACATAACGCTTATAACGTTTAAATTTATTTATATACTTGCTGTTTCAGTGATTACTTTTATAACAAATTACAAAAAACCATCCTATAAATTAACTGCTAATAAAATTCAATTAATACTTGTCAATACTTAATGATTTCGCTATAAATTCATATTAATTTAGTTATATAAGTTATGGCGTGTTGTCACACACGAAACTGTTTATCACGTCATGTAATTGGACGTGTATAGAAATGTTCGGTGGCCAAGTATGTGGCCATTATGATTGATATAGCAATGTGTCCATATATGACATAGTTGCGTGTAAGATAAATCGCTAATAGGATAGGTGATAGATTTCGTAATGTGTTAAGTAATGTTTACACATGTACATCTAGTAGTTAGTATATCTAATTAAGATGATGTAGAAAATATATGAATATGAGAAGGGGAGTTAATGCTATGTTTTTGATTTAGCAACAAGGTAGTGCTAAATTGTTTATGTAAATTACATATTACCTGTTGGACGTTCTGTACACGAAGCAAATCGGACTAGGCTGACTCAGAGTCGCACAGAGCATGCGTGAGCTATTCTGTGACTCAGGCTTAAGCAGAAGAATTTTGAAGAAGAAACCCTTTGTCCTTTTAGCCGGTTGTGTCCGACATATACCATCGTGTCTCGTTGCGGCGTACCCTCGACGTGCGTTGAAGTCATAGCCTTTTACCCTGGGAAAAAATACCTGACTTTTGTCAGCAGTCTTGTACCTACTCGTTAGGTTTGGATGTATCGTTTTTGGTTGTCGGCAGAATCAAGTCGTTCGGTATCAAAGAGTTCTGTTAACTCTATACGATAAACATGCGTAGCTTTCTACCGACACATATGCTTACAAGGTCAGCTCAATAATAAATACTGGCTTGAGCTAACGTTTAGTGATGAGAAAATTTAAATACTCGATTGACAAATCATCTTAAATATTTTTTGTTCACGCCTTCGTGAATATTGTTCTTAGATAGATATGTTATAAAAGATTAACATAAAATGGCTACGCTATTAGTCACTATAAATAACAATGTCCGGTATTTTGTATCCTGAGGCCAAACCAGAAAAACAAGACAACTTTTGTGGATTAATGTTAAACAAATTATTGATAGTCGTCATATTTTTAATAGAATTAGGTTTTGAGGTTTTAATGGGTGTTGGTCTCCAATTTTGTAAGACGGCCGAAAACGTATACTTATTTCGTCATTTTTCAATGAATTTATACATAACTGCCAACCCTATTGCATTATAGTCTATGAATTATTTATCGATACCTAATGCGGTATCGAGTTCGTATTGAGTCCGAAGTCATGTATGACAAATGAGCATCGCAATGACTGTCACTTCAATTGTTTAGGAGAGAATGTTCAAGATAAAAATATGTTTATTTATCGTTTGACACATCAAGACGGGTTGTTGCCACAGTATTTACATAAAGTTTGATGTTATCGAAAATAATGGAGTCTTTTAGTATGGATTGAATAGATCTTTATAAGTAATCTTTTGCTAAATGTAGCGAGTTAATTTTAATTATCATACGCAATTTCTATTAACATCTAAATCAATAAATCTACTGCACGAAAAGCCGAGTGGTTGAGGCCAAATCCTTGGTGGTGGTTGAATCCTTGTCCTGAGTCTGGGTCTGCCTGTACCTATCTGTGACTTTTTGTTTAGAAAATCATTACGACATCATTGTTAAATGCTTTAAAGCGGGAGTCATTTTTCGAGCCTCCCTAACAACCGGTAAAAATATCATGATCTAAATCTATCAACTAATTTGGTTAATATTTTTTTACACACCGTTGCTACTGTATCGCTGTTAAAATACTTAGAGGTAAGTAGGTGTCTACTCTTCGCTATCACAATAAACAATTTGTTTAACCTTCAAGCTTAATTAGTAAGTTGTATCGCACAATCAACATTGCTTGTTTCACGGGAGTACTGCACCGATAAATTGTTCGGAGGTGTTTTGTACAGACAGCAATAGACGTCGTTTAGACCAATCCAATTTGTAAACTGCCAGTATTTTCGCTGGCATATAAAAATGCTATTTACAATGCTTTAAGTACAATATATCAAACCTCCTTTGTTTCCAATACTATTAGAGTAAGTCATTGAATTTATTGTGTACAGTTGTTTTGAAAATCTGGTTGTGTAAATCGACTTTTATTGCTGACTGTACCTTGCGCAAACGCAGGTTTTGGTAGCCTCCTACGCATGCGTTTGTGAGAACCAGTCGTAATAGGAACACGCCTGGACGGACGATTCTGTAAATTGTATTATTCGATGCGAAACGATTATGATACAACTCTTGTAATTAAATCTACTTGATTGAACAAATTAGGTGCGTGCGTGAGTTGGGTAGAAAAATCGATAAAAATAATCGATAATCGGGTTGTTTATCGAGTTTTGCTAAACGCATGTGTGTAACTGTAATGAGGGGTTACCTAAATCGAATCGATGAGAGCACAATTATCACATAACTCGGCTTCGTGTGAAACAGAATAGAAAATGCGTTGCATTCGATTGTAAGGTTTGGTAATTATGTTAAATTGATGATGGAATGTGATCGACGTATGCTTACATTATGTATATTGCTAACCTGAACAGTAAAAAATGTGCAACAGTGAATTAATCATTATTAAAGTAAGTATCTACCAAAATTGCAATGGCAATAAAATTTTGCGCTCTTGTAGTCTTAGTATCTAGTACTAGGTGAGATATTGGGTCCATAGATAATGAATAAAGGTGGTTTATACGGTTTCACAAACGTTCAACTTAAAAAATAATAATTTTTTAGTCCTCTACTTCAGACAAAAAATATAATAAATCTATTTAGAAATCCAATACATGCATAACTCATCGATTAATAAACAATAAACTACATTCAACAGTTACTAAAACCGTTAATACCTGAACATAAGTATCGTATATTATGGCAAGGAGGTCGTATATGTCTATCGATTCCAAAATGGACGCGACATTGGCAGCTCTTCAACAACTTAACCCAATTTAGAGAAGGCTATCGTTACTGTTTGTTCTTTCGTAAAGTTGGGTACAAACCATGTTTGGTTGAAGTTTTTATAAGAATGCAGAAGCGTTATGATCCATTGTTGACCTACTACAGGGTACAGTACCTTTTTATATACTTATAAATGCAAAAGCATGTGATCGTGTTTATGTACATGTTTGGTTACTGCTCACGCTCAAACGGCTGAATCCAATTTGATGAAATAATGTGTAATACATGGTTATAGATGTCCGTATGGATTGAGGAGCCACTTTCGATTTAAAAAGGAAGCTCGCCCCCTTATTTAGTAGGAAAGTAAATAATTTTGTAGACCGAATTCTGAAATTTTGTAGTATAATATGTCTAAAGTTATGTAACTGTGAATGTGGCTCCTCAATCCAAACATCTGAATTGAGGAGCCACCTGAAACACGGATTGTATTCCATGTATATTTTTTGAAAATTTGTATCATTTAGTAGCAATTGTGTATAGTGTCTACTAAAAATTGAGCCCAGTACTGTTTATATTCAAGAATATACAAATACTTTTAATGTGGCTCCTCGATCTATACACAAGAGCATGAATTGCCATGAAAGTTATTGGTCAATTTATATTCCACTCTAAAGACATTTAGTAGTAAGTGTGTTCGAATTTGTAGTATAGGGACAAAGTAGTAGACTGAGCGAATTCAATAAATAAATGCATTTCATTTGGCTCCTCAATCGTGACGTCTGCATAATAAATAATTGACTGTACCTACCTGAGATCAAAACGGAATAAAATACCAGAGACACTAACATTTAGTATGAACGGTCTACTAAATACATATGCACAGATCAACATTGTATCTGTTCGGTATCTGAAAAACAAATCACTTCTAAATATTCCTTACGAATTCGCTATTTAGGGTGACCATGTTATATGAATTAAACTAGGATGATTCATTTTTGAAATTTAATTTTTCGACATATTCGGTACAAAGATTCTTCATAGGTTTAGGATATTTAGTATCTAGTCAATTTCGACATAAGTTAAAGAATGAATTAATATTGGTTGGTCGGTGCTTTTATGAATTTTACAGTGAGAATCATAGTCATCATAACAAAACATCTCATCATTCGCTGGGTAGTGACATTTATAGTGACCCATTCCAGCTTCGCTAATCGCAGGGATAATTTCTATAACGCCTATTAAAGTATATAAGCTACTTGAAATCATTAAAGTTTGTGGTACCTCGTTTACTCTAAACCTCGTAGAAACATTTAGTTCAAATGACACTGTTTTTGATACAGTATATTTACACACTGTTTGGTGGTTACAAGATGTGCAAACGTTATTTTCTCTACAAATACAAATTGCATCTTCTAAACTTTGGATTCCAAAAACATACCGAATATTGTCGAAAAATTAAATTTCAAAAATGAATCATTCCTAGTTTAATTCATATAACATGGTCACCCTAAATAGCGAATTCGTAAGGAATATTTAGAAGTGATTTGTTTTTCAGATACCGAACATATACAATGTTGATCTGTGCATATGTATTTAGTAGACCGTTTATACTAAATGTTAGTGTCTCTGGTATTTTATTCCGTTTTGATCTCAGGTAGGTACAGTCAATTATTTATTATGCAGACGTCACGATTGAGGAGCCAAATGAAATGCATTTATTTATTAAATTCGCTCAGTCTACTACTTTGTCCATATACTACAAATTCGAACACACTTACTACTAAATGTCTTTAGAGTGGAATATAAATTGACCAATAACTTTCATGGCAATTCATGCTCTTGTGTATAGATCGAGGAGCCACATTAAAAGTATTGTATATTCTTGAATATAAACAGTACTGGGGCTCAAATTTTTAGTAGACACTATACACAATTGCTACTAAATGATACAAAATTTTCAAAAATATACATGGAATACAATCCGTGTTTTCAGGTGGCTCCTCAATTCAGATGTTTGGATTTGAGGAGCCACATTCACAGTTACATAACTTTAGACATATTATACTACAAATTTCAGAATTCGGTCTACAAAATTATTTACTTTCCTACTAAATAAGGGGGCGAGCTTCCTTTTTAAATCGAAAGTGGCTCCTCAATCCATACGGACATGGTTATAGTATAGTGGTAGCCGGCACCTTGGATTAACATAGCTACTTTTATCCGACGTCTTTGAATCAGGGCAATATTTCCGCCGTCGCGTCACAATATGATTAAGGACTTCGATGGGGTCCGTCCGAATCTAGACGGGCTACCCCGATAAATGCACGTGAACATATAGTATACGCGGTAAATATGTCAAAGCATACTTATTTAAATTTTCTCTAGTATGTGATGTACATATATAAAGGCTTCTATTACGTAGTTTGAACGAGGTTAGCTTAACCTTCACCTCTCAAAATTATCAAAAGATTCTTGCTCCCAATGATAAAATGATAAATTAAGTTATTAATGTTTATTACTCATCAGATAAGTGAATTGAATTCAGAGATATATCATTATAGAACGTAATAATCAAAGTAAGTCGAAATAATAAAAGCCTTATTTATCTTATATCCACTTTGTATTCACTAAACATTTAATTATCTGCCTAAAGCACAATGAACATATAATTTTAATTCTTTGGCTCACGATCTTATGTTGTTATTTTAATCGTTTGTTAAATCTGTGTTTTTTTTATAAAAACCGACAAAGATTTTTTTAAGTTATAATAAAAAAGTTTCACATCATAACTGGTTAACATACTTTTAAAATTGTTAAAGTGTATGTACATATAAATTTAAAATTATCCACTTAATTATTTACCGTTCTTTTAACAGACGTTTTAGACCTAGCTCTTGTCCTAGATCAAGGTGTTATAATTTTTAGATCAAAAATAATTGCCCGGGACTGTTTTATTTGCCTAATTACATCCGTACAGTAGAACTGTTTAGTGGAACTAAAGTAATACAATTCCTAATGATTTGATAACACCTTACTCACAGTCACGCCCGACTAGTTTCGAACCCTACTGGAGTCCGTGTCTTAAGGACTTGGACTAGGTCCAAAACTAGTCGCATGACCCATAAATACGCGTGAGTAATTACGCGTTATTAAAAATCATGAATCATCCTTCATCATCATCATCATCATCATCAGCCTATCGCAGTCCACTGCTGGACATAGGCCTCTCCAAGTGCACGCCACTGAGATCGATTTTCGGCTTCTCGCATCCAGCTCCTGAATCGTCTTTACGAAAGTTAATATGATAATACTATAACTTATCGTAAGTTCTGTCAATTATACCATATTACTTTCAAAGTACCAATAGAATACACGAACATAATTCTATACGCGAAGTGGAAGTGTCAAGTCGTATAAGCCTGAAGAAAGTGTTCCTTAACAAGTTTCCTTTCATGGTAGACTGAGGTCGAGGTAATTCATGAGCAGACCTTATACGGTTGTAAGGTTGCACCGCTTAATTATTTAGTATAGGTCGATAAATCATGCTGGTATCAATGTGTGTGAGATGTTTGAAGATTGTTTTATGATATCTGTGATGATGACGCTGGAAAAGTGAAGAACGAAAAATAAATAGTTATTAGCTGTATCTTTAGTATCTTTCTTGGTGTGAGGCCCAGTATTATTAGAGTAGACCTCTGTTCAACCTATTTTTTTTATAGTGATAGCTTTCATAACTGTTGTTTGGGTTAATCGGTATAGCTTGTTAGAACTGGATGAGGGACGCACTGTACAGAATACAGTGGCAGGGAAAACGGAAGACAAAATACCTTAGTAAAGGTACCTTACCAAAGTATCTTAATTATATACCTTTAATCAAAAAAAATACTATCTCAGTCTTTCTTCAATTCTTACTATTTGCCATTCAGTTTAACAAAATTGGCAAACATGTAATGAATAATTACACATGTATTTCATAAGTTACGTACTTGGTCTGTTGACTCAGCGACCGAAAATGGGTGTTGGCCTCCACTACATGAGAACGCTACTCAGAGTTCAAGATAGGTTAAATATCTTAACCCTCACATCTCAATCATTGCCAATACGTGAATGATGAAGGCATACACGATACATGCTGCCTCTACTGTTTTAAATCAATTTAGTTTTTCGAAAAGCAACTGCCTTTTGTTTTAGAACTGGCCGAATGATTGGGGCAATACTTTTTTTTGAACAACTAAATATCGTGTATCTTATGTAGTTTCTATACATATGATGTCTTGGTACTTGCGGAATATCTAAAAGGTCTATAGAGACTTGTTGGACACATTCTTTTGCCATTGAATCTAGTCTTGTGTTAGTACTTAACATAATGTGCCTATAAACTTAGCGAATAACTTTGATTTCCTGTAGAATATTTATATAATAAATATTGCTAAATGATGAAGTTAATATTCTATTCATTTTAGATTTTACTTGTAATCTTGTTTAAGTCCATAAAATAACTATAAAACCAGACCACATACTACATAGGAATTGTTTATATCCTAATATAGTAATATAAAAACTCGAAATATATATTTTGTATTTATGACTTAACGAATCGAAACGTTTTTTACAGCCAAAATAAAACATTATAATTTTTATGAGTTTAAGGCGGAAATTGAATTTATTAGGTACCAGTCACTAAACAAAAAATGTGAGCATTTGTCTAAAGTATGATGCACACGAGAAAACTAGAGATAAGAAACAAAAGTAAAATTTAGTTTCATTCCAAACATTTTCAACAAGCAAAATCTATAAAAAATTAGAAGTTATATTTCTATACCAATATCACATCTCAATATACGTTAAAACCTCATAATCAATCAAATATTAGCAACATTTTTTACCCTAATAACTGATATATTCAAGATCCGTGATAAACCGGAGTGTTAGAGTTATAAAATATATGTTAAACCGAGAATTAGTGTCTAAATTAATATGCACAATGAGAGGTATAACCGGACATACCAGACAAGCGATAATACGCGTCGCAATGTGATATCAAATGGAAGCTTAAATCAAATGTTATGATGAATGTGTCAGCTAGGGATGTAGAGTTCCGGGAGGGAAAAGTTTCGGTTATACGATGCTTCTTTTTTGATGATTTTAGATACATAGATGATACATAATAAACGAAATAAGTTCTCATTGTTTTTTTTTTGGTAATACCTAGGGGGACATTATTTAAGAATAGGCGTAGGACAAGTATTTTGCTAATGGTTGTGCCCGATGTGACTGATTGTCTTGTGCATGTGATTTGCATGTTTTCGAAACCTACGCAATGATAAAATTCCTTAGTCTGGGAGTCGTTAAAATAATACACATCTTGGAGAAAGATATTAGCTAAGCCTCGCGCTGAGCAGAAACGGTGTTTAATATACTCAATACGTTTATTGCATTCCTAAATGTGAACTTAGGTTGAAGGAACATAAGGATATACATGATTGAGGTTTGCTGTAACAAATATATGGTTTATTGGATGCAGGTTGCACAAGAAAATATCTTCTGCAACCTGCATCCATATACCATATACATATTATACCATCCATATACATAAGTCAAAAATAAGTTCAAAAATTTCATATCCGAAAACTAATCTTCAGAATTTCGTGTATGTATAAAATTTTTACTACGAACATCCCTAGCATTGACCACAGCATTGTCTATTCAAGTCATTATTATGTCGTTGTACCGTGAGTAAGGTACTAATGAGGAAGCGATGTCCACGGAATGTTGATGTGGACTGAGATCAACTCTTGATGTGATGCCAAAGGTGAACAGGTTCCCTTAAGTGATGGAGCTCACTCGGACGTTCATCAAGGATGGCGGTTCATTATAAACATTACTTCCATGTTTATCTTGATAAACATAACGAGAATGAGCAATAATAAGTTAAGTTTTATAAGATAGGATTTTGCCTGCGGGTTTTGACTGTTAATTTTAGTTATTACCGCAAAGTTATCGGTTATATTCGAGTACAACACTAAGCTCTTAATTGACGAGCTGACTTTGTATTCGTTTTGTCAAGTAAAGTGAAAAATAGATTTCTAAGACCGCCAGTCAATAAAATAGAGTTCTTGATACGGTAAGGTCTTTGTTGTCGTTCAAATAGCTCCGTATCAAGGATAAGCAGTTTGGCCGCAAAAACTGATGTTAGAGTGTATTTTCTCAATCTGATGCTAAAATGGAAAGAAGTGAAATACTCCTCACCTGTTAAGGACTTCTCAATAAAAGATTCTTGTTTGAATGATTAGCCGTTTAATTTAATGACAATGAATTTAAAATATAATTTCGATTCAAAATAATTTCGAAACGGTTTATACGTTTATGTGGTTATTGTTTTTCGAATGCTGGATTACACAAAAGAAAACTATTAAGTACCTAATCAATATAAATTTAAGTCGTATAATATTTAATTTTATAGTACATTAAACTACGAATAAGATTATTAAATTAAATTATAAATTATTATTTATATTCAAACAGTTACACCTACGAGAGCGCTTTTATTGCTTTTAATTAAGAATCAACTATTAAAAATGATCTTTGACCCAATTTCATGTTCAACGACTTTCAATAAAATAATAATTTAAACCATTAACCTTACATATTTATATGCACATTATTACAAGTGTATAAGGTTCACTTTTGTCTTCATATCAAAATGTTGGATACCTCAAAACACCCTTCAGTAATTCCTTTTAAGTATCCATGAAAGACAAAAGCAAAACAAGAGACTGTGTCTGATCTAGTGTGACTTTTATGCATGGGTCTTTTGTCGTCTGTAACAATAACGAAAAACAAGAACACAGAGGTGTATCGAAATTATAATTAACACGCATTATTTTGTTTGAATGTATAATGTTTTACAGTGTATAAATAACTATTTTTTTTTTCTAAATAAAATCGACTCCGACACTGAGGAATTTAATCCTTGTGTCGCGGGGAGATTCAGAAACATTCAAGTCAGAGACTCAGGACAAGTATTACGCCGGGATCGAACCCACAACACGTCGCGCTCAGTGGGTTTGGCGTGGTGACCCCAACCACTGGGATATCCGGGCGGTCATTTCGTGCTGAAGGAAAAACAATGTAATTAAGGTTCCGCTCTCCATGCGTCAGTCCGCTAATCTATCACCAACCGTTATAAGTAGATAGTTGAAATTTTCTGCCTGTGGTGCTGGTGACATATTTCTGCTGCCGGTATAACAAAAAAAAAAATGCAAGCGTTAGTAGGGTGTTAATATTTGTAAATTCCTCAACGTTGCAAGTCCGACTCGCACTTGATCGGTTCTATTTTTAAATTTTAATCGTATAATTTCACAAATGCAAATTAAATCCAATTTAGCATAGATGAGGCCAGATACCCACAACATATAAGGCATTGCACCTTGTCTATTATATCCGTGTATTGAGTGGGTCATTGCAGGATTAAAGAGGTTTACGACAATATTAACTGACTGCACCGTAAGATAACCGTACCTTTATATCTTTGGTATAGAATACTGCTTTGTAAACTTTAGTATGAGTTCTTGAAGCGGGACAGTGTATGATTCGCGAGCGCTGTCTCGCTCTTAAGGTGGTAAGTAAGCTGCTTTAAGGGCTCGTGGTATGTTGGTATTGTTTATATAAGTAAACATTAAGCTGGTTTGTAAGTGTAGCATTAAGTTCTATTAAGATTATACCACAATGGATTGGGTCGTAAATCTTTATCGTGGGGATCGGTAGGGATGTAGGCGCTTTGCAAAACATATGTTTGTCCAGTCATTTTGGTACTTAATATTTAGTATGTCAAAAACATGGTTCTACAACTAAACTTTTTGACATTACCCGTAAATCTGCGGTTAAAGTGGAATAAGGCTGTGCACGTTTGTATTATAATCTATGAACGAAAATTGCCACCGAAATCTCCCTATAACAAAACTCACGTCAGCGAGGCAGACCGAGACGGAGATGGCGGGATGACGTTCGTTCTTACCGAACTGGGTATTCACAACTCATGAAAGAGACAAGTGAATAAAGAGTGAGTTGGCCTTTGCCCACCCGTGGGACATTTCATAAACTCGCAAAGTGGGGTCCTTCTGGATTAATAACTGTATTTATTATTACTGAACAGATTCAGGGGAATATCTAAAATCTCTATTAACCCTACATTCCACCTGATTCTAATGGAGACAGTATGACACATTGGGGCGACATGCATGTCGTGTCTTTCTTAAGAATCAATAGGATGCCTCATTGAATAAAACCATCAAAAAGCTCAATTTATCCTCGCCTTGGGTGGGATTAAAGTCACTGTTCAATCTCCAGTCACATGGCAATAATTATGACCATACTTGGAAATATTTATAAAGGATTAAATTGTGTACTCAGTCTGTTTACTAATATGGTCTACTCGTGATACGACTACCGATGTCCAGACAATTGTCAGGGATATTGGCTGATAAAGCCTTCTCTATGCAGATGTTATTGGTTGAGGGATGCAATTTGTATTCGGTTTGCTTATCTGGTATTAATGCTCAGAACCACTGAAAAAAAAGGTCCCGCGTTGAGGAATTTAATCCGTAGATTGCACTGAGTAGACACAAAGACATCTGGACACAAAATAAGTATTTGTGGATCACACAAATGTCTGTCCTACGCGGAGATAGAGCCAGCGACACGTCGTTATAGTGGAGTTG
>NW_020800458.1:0-45322 GCF_003590095.1 Trichoplusia ni | reverse complement strand
TGTTTACATGCCTACCAGTTAAGGATTGTATTGAAATTGTTTCCAAGAAGCTAGCAGAGAACAACCTACCTCTAGAATATGCAGAACTTCTCGAGCACTGCCTCACATCTGGCTACCTACTGTGGAACAATAAATTCTATGTACAAGTAGATGGTGTAGCGATGGGCTCGCCTGTATCCCCTGTAGTCGCCGATATATTCATGGAAGACTTCGAGGAGACAGCCTTAAAAACAGCTCCTTTCACTCCCAGGTTTTACAAACGGTACGTAGATGATACTTTCACAGTTTTACCATCTAGTCAAGTAAATGCATTTTTAAAACATCTCAACTCCATTAATAACAAAATTCAATTCACTATGGAGTTGGAGGATAATAAATCTCTTGCCTTCTTAGACATATTAGTTAAAAGAAATCCTGATCAGACCATAAGTCACACCGTGTATCGAAAGAAGACCCACACAGATAGGTACTTAAACGGTGAATCTCACCACCACCCTAAACAGTTAGCTACCGTGGGAAAATCTTTGTTTCAGAGAGCACACGGACTCTGTGATGACAGACACCTTGCCGCTGAGCTTCAACACGTCAAGCAAGTACTGCGAGACAACAAGCTCCAAGTTCCACGGCCCCATCACAGAAACCGAGTGAAGCCAGCCACTGTTGATCGTTTGCCTGCTGTACTACCATACGTCAGAGGAGTCACTGACAAGATTGGTTACATCCTGAAGCGAGCTTCAATTAAAACATACTTCAAGCCGCCCAAGAAGATTAGCCAGTCCTTACCATCCGTCAAGTGTCACATACCTCTACAAGATGCAGGAGTATACAAACTAGATTGTGACTGCGGCCTCTCTTACATCGGTCAAACCAAACGAAGCATAGGGACCCGCGTTAAAGAACACATAGCTGACGTGAAACACCGCCGCTCAACGAAGTCTGCAGTCGCCGAACATGCTGAAGGTTCCAGCCATTATATTAGATTTGACCAACCACAGATCCTCGCTAAAGAATCCAAATTCCTACCTAGGATGTTTCGCGAGGCTATTGAGATTAAAAAACACCCTAATTTCAATAGAGAAGATGGCTGGAAGATATCACCTACTTGGGATCCAATAATAAATAAACTCAAGGCCAAACCCAAGAGCAGCGCTGCAAGACATCAAGACACAGTGAGCTCATACTGCGTAGGTCGGACCACAAATAATTAATTAAAATATGAAGGTAGAACGAGCAACATCTCCTGTCAAGACGAACGCCATCTCAGTCTGCCCGTGACCATGATACCTGCAAAGGTTTCGAAACGTCGGGAACTAAAATCTAAAATTAAACCGCGATAAAATCCGTAAAAGTAGTTCCATCTTGTTAACCGCGAATTTGGTTCTTGAAGGTTTATCATCCACTGGAGAGGTTTATGATCGGTCAATACTTTAAATTTACGACCAAAGAGATAGGGTCTAAAGTATTTAGTTGCCCACACAATGGCAAGAAGTTCCTTTTCAATTGTGCTGTAATTAAGTTCGCTATTATTTAATGTACGGGAAGCAAAAGATACAGGTTTATCAGATCCTTGGGATAATACGGCCCCAATGGCTACGTTGCTTGCGTCGGTTGTCAAAATAAATACTTTACTAAAATCGGGGTACTGTAAGATGGGATCGTTGGTGAAAAGAGTTTTACATTTTTCAAAGCTGTTCACATATTCTGAATCTAGTATTACTTTTCTACCTTTCTTCAGACATTGCGTAAGGGGTTTAGTGATCTTAGCAAAGTCGGGGATAAATTTACGGTAATAGCCAATCAAACCTAAAAACTGTTTGATTTCCTTAGGGGTCTTTGGGATAGGGTACTTCTCTATTACATTAATTTTGTCAGGGTTAGGCTTAATACCCTCCCTACTTATAACATGACCAAGATAAGCCGTTTCAAGTTTCAAGTTTTTTTGTTTCCCTGAGGCGTCAATTTTCTTTGGAACCATCCAGATAGGAGAGCTCCAGAGAATTCTGGAGAATTCTTCTAGAGAATTTTAATTAATTTGGAAGACTGTGCAGGGATGATATCCTCGTAAAGATTAACATTACAAGAACTATACATGCGAATAGGATTTGTAGACAATCGAGTTATTAATTTTTGATCTTTTAAATCTATTTTCAATTCCCACCTAGTTAATAAATCTAAACCTATTAAACCGTCAAAATAGTCGTGAAAACGATATACGAATAATTTAATGCTATCAGTCATTTCATATACTGTAGTCATTTCTACTAACTGCATGAACATTCGTGAGTTCAAAAGGATCGTAATTAAGGGGGAAATTATAAAAATACTTCTCTACAGCTTCCGGACTTATAAAAGATTGATTTGCACCGGTATCTATTAGCAATTTTAAAGGGGGATTAGAAATTAATATATATGGTAACTGACGTTGAGTTTGGAGGTTCAACACTATTTTGGCTTTTTGGATGCGGGCTCCTTCTGAAAATCCTGATTTGGTTGAGGTTCTGAAGGTTCAGGAAGAGCTACTGAATTATCATTGTTACTCTCTACATAAAACTGTGGGTCTTGAGCGCACTCATATGAAGCGTATGGATTAAAATCGTAATAATTATTATCACTGTAATAATACTCAGGTTCGTATCAGTATTCCGACGGGTAATATGAGTCGGCGCACGCCGTCCACTCATTCATGTTAATTTCACGTGTCTTAAAATGATTACTTGGCGGCGGGTTCCCTGACTTACTCCAATCATGACCAGATAACATGGGTTTAGGTGTAAAATGTTGCACTCCACTCATAGGCTTGGGACCTAGATTTTGAGGTGGATTATTTCTAGGAGGCAAACGGAAAACGTTACTCTGGGGATTATAATTTTGGGGTACCGCACGGAACATTTGTTGGGTTCGTGATGGCATGCGAGCTTGTTGCGAAGGTTGGTTATGAGGGAAATTAAATTTAAAAGGTTGAGGAGGTGGCAGTGGAGGTCTATTTCTTCAAGGTGCTGGCCAGTTGGGAACTGGTACTGGGAAATTCTGAGGACGTGGCGGTGTAGGTGTAACATGAGGGTTAGCAGAGTTAGAGGTTTTATTCGAGCTACTGGGTTTATTTAATTCACTACGTTCCTGCAAGTATATAACGTTCAGCTCTTCTTGTACGTATTCCAGCGCCTTTTCTATAGTTTCAGGGCGCATACACCTAATACGGGACCCTCAGGGTTCCTTTAAACCTTTTACAAAAGCCTGCATAGTAACTTTTTTATACAAGGCACGTTTCGCTTCGATAGTGGTAGCGATTGACTCATGTAATGTTACGTAAGTCATTATCGTACTAAACAAGGTTTGGCATTGCTCGTAAAATTCTTGAGGTGTCTTATTTCCCTGTGAAGCTAAAGAAAGGTCTGTATACAATGCAGTTTCGTCTCGCTGATCTGAGAAATTATTTATTAGAGCCGTTCTAATACCCTCCCAACTTTCTGGTATGCCGTTTGAATTAATTGTGCAAGCTGCGGAACCTTTTATTTTATTTAATATTCCGTTCAACAAGCACATATTAGTTAACTCACTGCCTGGTACATTGCTAAGATATTGTGCTACTATTTGGTCACATATTTTAATAAATCTAGTCACAACGTTCGAGTTCCCATCAAATTCAGGGACCATACGAAGCGTTTTGTAAATGGTATCTCGATCGAGAGCCATTTCTAAAGGATTAATTAGACTATTACTACTTAAATCTCTACTATTATCTATAGTGTTCCGGCGAGCTAAACGCGATGGCAGCTCCCGGGGTTTAGGATCTTTCGGGTGAAAAATTTTGGAAGTGGTAAGTTATAGGACTAAAAGGAAGCAACACAAGAACAATTCAAGTGCACTTATATGAATTTCATCTCTAGTTTCTCTCTGGAATCGATTTCTGGATTCTCCTTCCGTTGATCTGCAGCTGGACCGTAGGTTCGGATATTCGGCGCCGGGGCTCGATAGCCTCCCAGGCGATACGCGAACGCGGATATCGATATGAGAAATCCCTAAAGCTCGCGAACCGGCCCGCGAATATCCTACCGACTGCGCCAATTACGTTAGCTGCAGACGGAGGATAGAAAAAAACCAAAAATGTTCTTAACAATTTAATTAAAATAAAACTGTTACAAATTATAATATTGTTAGAACTCAGAAGCGGGTAGAATTTTTAAAAAAGTACGATTTATTACCTTAAATCTAAAATTACAATTATGTAAACAATCATCAAAAATAAATGAGACAAATACTTATTTGCACAAGATTAACACAAAATAATGACGAACTGAAATAATGATCCACCTTCGCTTTATAAAAGAAATGACAGAACCTAAACTATAACCTTACGTCTACCTCGCACGACGGATGGCAACCGAATAGGGGCGAGGCGCCGGTATTCAGCCGCTTATATAAAAACTGTCATTCTAACCCCACTCTTAACCTAAGAAATGTCCAACACGGCCATTCCTGACATCCTGACGTCCTCGTCAGGTAAACCAAAAGGTGCCTTTAATAATAAAAGGCTTAAATAAAAGGCTTTAATTCAGATCGGGCATGTCAAGTCCTCGAGACGCCTCTGGTTCCAGGTGATCTGGTCTTGATGAGGGCCCTGGTACTGGTTCTGGTGTAGGCGACTCTAACTGGAGTAGCTGGTCTTCAACCAAACTATCACCATCATTATTGTCATTGTCTGTGGATGAAGTAAATCTATTACTAACCAGCGAGGGCACCAGCCCATGTTGTTCTCATGCGGGTTAATTCGTGTTAGTGTTAAAATAACCAATAGAATTAGAGGGTTTGAACGTCGTTATTTAGTAGCTTAGTTAATTATCTTTACTTGTAGTTTATAAATAAATAACTCCAGCTCTCGTAAACACTAACGTTCAGACAACTAAAGTACTAAAATAACTGAAAATAACTATGACTAGCATGCTTAATAAAGAACGCTATGAGCGCACATCTCACAGCGACTGATCGGTTTGCAAAGCCGACCAGCTTCCAGAGGTCGTGGGTACACCCAATGGATGGACCACACTGACAAAAGGCCAAACAACAATACTAATCCCATGAA
Organism: Trichoplusia ni; assembly: GCF_003590095.1. Lineage (NCBI taxonomy): Eukaryota > Metazoa > Arthropoda > Insecta > Lepidoptera > Noctuidae > Trichoplusia > Trichoplusia ni. The sequence goes on along the minus strand of NW_020800458.1, from coordinate 40,242 downwards.
TAGTAGGCATTTTTTATTTATTTATTTATCTTCAAACATTTACCATTACAGGCTAACCCAATGCGATAAATGCGCCTTAAAAACATTAATCACACTTATAACTAATCTATCTAACTGATATCTATAACTAATAATGAACAATGCATTCCTTGTGAATTCACTCAGAGAACAACAAAACAAGTCCGTTTCACTCGCTATGAGGTTGAGCGTGCGGAGTGCGCGCGTCAGCGGCGCCTGCTTTAAAAGGTTGGTCCGAGCGCGCGGCTCCACTAGCAGTCGCGGCTGCCGTCGTCGCCACACGTATCTGTCCGGAACACACAGACTCACCTGACCAAGAACAACTGCATTATGCACCTTCTCTCTCAGTACTTTAAATATATATGTGGCTAGTGCCAGATCCCTCCTAACCCTTAACTCGTTGTATCCCACCATACCCAAAATAAATAGGGTTGGGTACATCAATGGGTAAAAGGGATAGACTCCGTAGTAGCGCATATACAGGGTGGAAGGAACACCGTACCAACAAAGTCGCATAATGACTTTAAAATAACGTGTTAATTAATATTAAAGAAGTCCCTACCGTCGGAGATTAATATTTATAGATTTAGTCATTTTTGAGCACGCAATGAATTGGTTACCGCGCGATCCTTACGTTCTGTGTACGTACTTACACGAACTGTAATGTGGTAGGAGAGCGACACTCGGCGACACGATCTAAACTCGCGCGCATTTTATAAAAAATATTGTGACGTAACGAAAAACAATCACAAAACAAATGCACCATACAATTTACACTATTCTGACTTCGAACTTTGTCTTGTGTATTATTAAATCAAACCTATCCTTACCTTAATCTCGCTCACTTCTAACCAGATAAGGTTCTAAATGTCCGCCATCTACGTGCAAACAAATTTGGGCGCGGCGCAAAATCTGCTGCTAAACCCGGGGCAAAAAGTACCGCGTCCAGTAAATGTGAGTGAATGCGAGACTCGCATTGCCACGTGCTTCGCCATAAGACATTAGCATGTTGCCATTTTCCCGGGCGGTAAAATGACCTATCGAGCTACTAGGATCGTAATTAAAAAAACACACACACAACACACTCACTTATATCACTTAACACAATAAAATTGTCTGCCTACACGATAATTAGTCCGCGAATTACCCGATTGCACATGCACATTCGATTAGCGTAAGGAACGAACTGAGTAAAAATAGGTACTATTTTGAAAAAAGCCGAACTTTCGGTTTTACCTTTAACTAGTGTTGGACCTAGGTACCTATGATCCTTTATCGATAAATTGCATGAGGTCGATGGGAATATCGTAAAATCATTCTTAATAATAAAGTACTTAGCTTAAACTTTTCAAATTGATTAATCATAGAAGGTACTTTTGTGTATGAAAATAATTGTTTTATGTGACTGGAATAATTATTCAGTGGTTGGTAGGAAAAAATTTTATAAAGATTTGTATACAGGGATTCCATGAGTAGATAATGGATATTAGTAACGAAACAGAGTTTAATTTTAGAAAAATAAATTATTGTTTATAACAACCTGTTTTAGAAATTCTAAAAAAAAAAACTGTTAATAATAAAAGGTTTTAATGAAATTCCTGATAAGTTGATAAACGCGGTTGAGACGGTGTTTCTTTTTTTATAACATGGAACCCGTGTAACAAATTCATCGATGTACAACTTTATCCAGTGTCACAGGTACGTCACTCGCCAATACCGCTGTAGGTGTTTGTCGGTGCGCTGGCGGTGTCTACAAAGGCGGCTAGCGGAGCCTACAAAGCGCGCGGCTTTTTTTGAAGAACTAGTTGGCAGGATTACAGATAATGAGTGCGAGTGCGCGCACAATAGTTGCGCTATCTCTTACGGTTGACGCTCATGTATTCGACGTCACTTTCGGTTAGATTTGCGAGAGAGCGATGACCGACGAGTACCTTTACGAATCAGCTGATCGTGAGCAGTTTTTAGTGTTTCATTTCCATTGCCTTTTTTCGTGAAAACGGCTTAATAATGACTTTCGTTATGAAAATATTAATGAAATTTGTAGGAAAAATGATTTTATGACACATAAAATTAAAAAACCGCGGAAAAAAAATGCAATTTTCATGAAAAGACCGATGAAAAATTCCAATGCAGGGGGTTCTGGAATCATATCCTGAACCCCTGGTCCACGGATTTGGTACGATGTCCCTTACACCCTGTATAAATCTATATATCTATCTATACTTATAATAAATCTGTAGAGAGGTCAATTCTGTACATAAAATATATTTAAAAAATAACTATCAAGGGGTGGTTAGGGATCGCTACTGATGCCAAAAATGCAATCAGTAAAATTTTTGTCTGTCTGTCTGTCTGTCTGTCTGTATATTCGTTATAGAAACAAAAACTACTCGACGGATTTTAACGAAATTTGGCACAATTATTCTTCATACTCTTGGGCAGGTTATAGTATACTTTTCATTACGCTACGACCAATAGGAGCAGAGCAGTGAAGGGAAATATTGGGAAAACGGGGTAAGTTACTCCATTTTTTAAGCTTCCGTCACGTGTGCAGGCTTATAGGTTAAAGCTACATAGAAATCATGTATGACGGAAATATTCTCCCTAAAATTATATAAAAAATATTCCTCGACAGCATATGTCTAACTTTTATGGTTGACTCACAATAACACGTGAAACTCCCGATAGCTTAGCAATTCGGAGATTTCTGATTGTATTTGTCTACTCTAACGTTTACAACACTATCACTCATCCCCAATTAAAAAAGTTAACATTATTACCTATTCAATAAAAAAAGAATCATGTAAATCGGTGTAGAAACACCAAAGTTATACATGAAATAATAAGAAATCGCGCGTGAATACAGAGTCATGCTATAAGGATTATTTTTGTGTATCGGTTGCCGCGCTCGACGCGCGTCGTGGCGGGAGGTATAAAAAGGCGGGGGGTCCGCGCTCGAGCGTCATACAATATTTGGCTGTTGATGCGAATAGACGTTCAGACTGTTCGACCTTATTGACAATCAATAATTGTTATTTGCAAACCGTGCTTATCAGCACGACTTTTAGTCTTTGAATAGTTTATTTTTAGAATTGTTTTGTTGTTAGTTTATATAATAGGTATTAGATTAATAGTATTAGTAGTAGGTACACCTATTAGTTATTTTGGTAGTGTTTAATTGTATTAATAGTTTATTTTCGTAATTGGTAGTGTTTAATTATATTAATAGTTTATTTTCGTAATTTTTATATTATTTATTTTGGTAGTGTTTAATTGTATTAATAGTTTATTTTCGTAATTTGGTAGTGTTTAATTAAATTAATAGTTTATTTTCGTAATTGGTAGTGTTTAATTAAATTAATAGTTTATTTTCGTAATTGGTAGTGTTTAATTATATTAATAGTTTATTTTCGCTATTGTTATATTAGTTATTTTGGTAGTGTTTAATTGTATTAATAGTTTATTTTCGTAATTGGTAGTGTTTTATTATATTAATATTTTATTTTCGTAATTATTACATAATAACTATATATAATTGTAAGTGTAAGGTAGCTTCAGTTACCGTCGATTAAAAATACACAATGCCACCTAAAAAACGACCATCTTTATCTCGAAATTCGAGAGATGCTAAAAGGATGAGAAATGCGCGTTCTCAAGAATCGGCAGAGGAAAGAGCACATCGGTTAAACTCTATGAGAGTTAGTGCCTCAACCTCTCGAGCCAATGAAAGCTCTCCAGAGAGAGAGATGCGATTAGCAGCTGACAGAGCGAGACGAGCTACATCACGGGCGTCTCAAAGCTCTTCTCAACGAGAGCTGAGGCTTACCATTGACCGAGAACAACATGTGTTATCCCGAGATGCTGAAACTGCGTCACAACGAGAATTGCGTCTCACTGCTGACCGCGAACGGCATACATTGTCTCGCGAGTCAGAAACCTACACTGAGAGGGAATTGCGTCTCACAGCTGACCGCGAACGTCATATATTGTCTCGCGAGTCAGAAACCTTCACTGACAGAGAATTGCGTCTCACAGCTGACCGCGAACGTCATATATTGTCTCGCGAGTCAGAAACCTACACTGAGAGGGAATTGCGTCTCACAGCTGACCGCGAACGTCATATATTGTCTCGCGAGTCAGAAACCTACACTGAGAGGGAATTGCGTCTCACAGCTGACCGCGAACGTCATATATTGTCTCGCGAGTCAGAAACCTACACTGAGAAAGAATTGCGTCTCACAGCTGACCGCGAACGTCATATATTGTCTCGCGAGTCAGAAACCTACACTGAGAGGGAATTGCGTCTCACAGCTGACCGCGAACGTCATATTTTATCTCGAGAATCTGAAACTTTAACTCAATATGAAGACCGTTTGACAAATGATAGGGTGCACCATAATGTTATTCGATCTCTCGAAGAAGCACATGAGCATGAACAACGACTAGAGTCGGTACGCGAATATTATAATTCTTTGAGACAAGAACGATCAGTAAGTTTGTCTAATGAAAGATTAAGAATCGAAAATATTCGGTCTCTTGAAACGGACGAACAGCGAGAGGCCCGTCTTACTGCAGACAGATTTCGACATAGCCTTAATAACTTAGATGTACACATAGAAGATCAATCTAGAAATTCGGTGGCTTGGTCCGACAAATATAAAAGTGGGTTTGCTTATAACCTCACAATTGATTATGGATCATCTTCTGTAATAGGCGATATGAACGTGGTATGTCGTTTTTGTAATGCTTCAAAGTGGAGTAAGGAGTCAGCTGGTTTCTGTTGTTCTACAGGTAAAATAAATTTGCCTTCACTCGAAGACCCACCGGAACCTTTGAAATCACTACTTTTAGGGGAACATATACAATCTAAACAGTTTTTAGATAATATTCGCACTTATAATAGTGCATTTCAAATGACATCCTTTGGCGCTCAACAAATCTCAGAAGGTCATTTCATGCCTACTTTTAAGATACAAGGTCAGGTTTACCATTTGATAGGGTCCCTTTTGCCTGAAAACCAACCTAAGTTTCTTCGAATATATTTTGTATCCGACTACAACGAACAGTCGAATATAAGAAATCAATATTTCCCGAATTTAAATACTGAACTCATATCACAACTTCAGAACATGTTGCATCAGGTTAATTCGTATGTGTGCAGTTTTAAATCGGCATTAGAAGCTCTTCCTCGAGATGATGATAACAATTATAAAATTGTTATAAATGCCGATAGGCGTCCAACTCAGGAACACCCTGGGCGTTATAATGCTCCATCCACGAATGAAGTTGCTGTGGTATTGGTCGACCAGGAATGTGATAGGCGTGATATCGTTATCCGTTCCAGAGATAATCGTTTGCAACGTATTTATGAAACCCACAGGGCTTACGACAGTTTGCAATATCCTTTGATATACTGTCGAGGGGAAGATGGTTATAATTTTGCTTTATACCAAACTGATCCGCGTACAGGCGCACCTAATTATAATAAAAAGATTTCATGCCTTCAATTTTACTGTTACCACTTGCAAGTAAGACGGAATAGGTTTGTATACTTTCAACGTTTTCGTGGCTTCTTCAATCAGTTTATTGTTGACATGTACGCAAAAATTGAAACCGAAAGATTAGTTTATATACGATCTAATCAAAGGCAGCTGCGCGTTGAAGAATACGTGCACCTTCGCGACGCCATGCAGCAAGATAACGATACGGTGAATATGGGTCGTTTAGTTATTTTGCCCTCTTCTTTTACTGGTGGTCCACGATACATGCACGAACGTACTCAAGATGCTTTTTGTTACGTAAGAAAATATGGACGTCCCGACTTATTTATTACTGTAACTACCAATCCTAAGTGGGATGAAATTACTCGGGAGCTTCTTGAGGGTCAAGCACCGCATGACCGCCATGATATCATAGCAAGAGTTTTTCATTTAAAATTAAAATCAATGATAGATCTACTTACCAAAGATAAAATTTTTGGAGAAGTATTGTGTTATATGTATAGTATTGAATGGCAAAAACGCGGCTTACCTCACGCACATATCCTGCTTTGGTTAAAAGATAAGGTTCGACCTAATGATGTAGACAGTTTAATCAGTGCTGAAATTCCAAGTCCGATTGCAGATCCCGTGTTATACGACATTGTTAAAACTCATATGATACATGGTCCATGTGGTTCGTTTAACGGGAATTCTCCTTGCATGCAAGACGGTCGTTGCACTAAAAGATATCCAAAAGCCTTAGTGGATGGCACTGTAACAGGACATGATGGATACCCATTATATCGTCGCCGTTCAAGAGATAATGATGGTTTTACTGTTGAAAAGCGAGTGTCTGGACAACAAGTTACTTTAGATAATAGGTGGGTCGTTCCGTATTCTCCTGTGTTGTCCAGAGCATTTCAAGCTCACATAAATGTTGAAATGTGTAATAGTGTAGAGTCAATAAAATATATTTGTAAGTATATTAATAAGGGCAGTGACCAAGCTACATTTGCTTTGAGAAATGAACATGATGAAGTTACAAGATTTCAGTCAGGCAGATATATAAGTTCTTCAGAAGCTGTGTGGCGGATCTTAAGTTTCAACATTCACGAAAGATATCCACCTGTGACTCATCTGGATGTTCATCTTGAAGGCGGCCAACGTATATATTTCAACGCCGAAAATGTCACAGAACGGTTAGAGAACCCTAGACAAACAAGTTTATTAGCATTCTTTCGACTTTGCCAAACTGATGATTTTGCAAAATCTCTTTTGTATGAGGAAGTTCCATCGTATTATACCTACGATAAGCAACGGGGTGTCTTTAATCGAAGACGCCGTGGCAGGCCTGTAGATGGCGAGTCAGGTATTTTTAAAGAACATGTTCTTGGTAGAGTGTACACCGTTCATCCTAACAACGCTGAGTGTTTCTATTTGCGATTATTATTACATACCGTGCGAGGACCAACCTCATTTATAGATTTGAGAAAAGTAGACGATGTTGTTTATCCCACTTATCAAGCAGCTTGCCAAGCGCGTCATTTGCTTGAAAATGATCAGCATTGGGATGACGCTTTAGCAGAATCCTGTGTTAGTGATAATCCACGACGGTTACGCCATTTATTTGTAACATTACTCACATTTTGTAATTTGTCAGATGCTGTAACATTATGGGAAAAATATAAAGAAAAATTTTCAGAAGACTTTCTTAGAAATATACCTAACAATGATGAAGGCACAACTAATGATAATTTCCGTGATCTTGCCATAAATCAGTGCTTATTAGCTCTTCAGGATGACTTAACAGCAGTAGGCGGTAAATCACTCTGTGAATATGGTTTGCCAACACCAACCTCAGTCGGAAAGGTAACTAATAGGGAATATTCCGCAGAGATTGGTTACAATTTAACGGAACTGCTGACAACATTAGAAAACGGTGTCCCAATGATGACTGCAGAACAACGTTCAGTTTATGACCGCGTGTGCAATAGTGTTCAAAATAATTTGGGAACAATATGGTTTTTAGATGCACCTGGAGGAACTGGAAAAACCTTTTTGACTAAATTAATATTGGCTTATGTTCGAAATCAGCGTAAAATTGCGCTTGCCGTAGCTTCATCAGGGATAGCTGCAACATTGCTACCAGGAGGTAAAACTGCTCACAGTATGTTTAAAATACCAATTGATTTAGATCGCACGGAAAATCCAACCTGTAGTATTTCAAGAAATAGCGACAAAGCTAAGGTATTACGCGAGTGTAGTTTAATCATATGGGATGAATGTACGATGGCCCATCGAAAAGGAGTAGAAGCGGTAGACAGAACTTTAAGGGATATAAGACAAAATGATCGACCAATGGGCGGTATCACGGTTTTATTTTGTGGTGATTTCCGACAAACCTTACCGGTAATACCACGGGGAACCCGAGCTGATGAGGTTAGGGCTTGCCTGAAAAGCTCTTATTTATGGCGAGATATACAATCGGTGCATTTGACTATAAATATGCGAGTGAGAACTGGAGATAACCCGGATGATAGTCAATTTTCTGACACATTATTAAAGATTGGTGAAGGTACCTATCCACAACTACACCAAGGAAAACTTATACTGACGCCTGAATTATGTTGTATGGTGCAATCTCAACCACATCTTATATCGTCGGTTTACGGTGACGTAACAAATATATTAAATAGGGACAATTCTTGGCTATGCGAAAGATCTATTTTAACTCCTCGCAATGACCAGGCATCTGAGATCAATAACAAAATACTGTCGAATATACAGGGGGAAAGCAAAGTTTATATGTAGATCAATAAATAGAATGGTCGATGAACAAGAAGCCACTAATTACCCGATAGAATTTTTAAATTCTTTAAATATGCCCGGACTTCCCTCTCATGAAATTTGTTTAAAAATTGGGATACCGATTATTATGCTCCGAAATTTAAAACCACCACAACTTTGCAATGGAACTCGACTAAAAGTAACCCAGTTGCAACAAAATATAATCGAGGCTCAAATTTTAACAGGTTGCGGTGCAGGAGAAACCGTCTTTATTCCCAGAATACCCTTAATACCAAATAATTTTCCATTCCAATTTAAAAGGACGCAATTCCCAGTATCGGTGTGTTATGCAATGACAATTAACAAGGCTCAAGGGCAGACTTTTCGTGTTGCTGGAGTAGATCTCAGTGTCAGTTGTTTCTCACATGGTCAGTTGTATGTTGCTCTTTCCCGTGTTAGCAGTTCTAAAAGTCTTTATGTTCACGTGCCGGACGGGTCAACTTTCAATATAGTTTACCCGGAAGCTTTGCACTAAAGTATTTTCGTTTTATAGGTACCTTTACCTTACCTTTATAAGGCAGTGGTACTTATATTGCCACCAGAATTTGAACCTTAACACATTATTATAAAGTTTAAAAGCTATAAATATTTTTAAGTTCTGTGTCTTATAAAGGGTTAAGCCTTATGTGAACGTGATCTAAACAATATTACCAATATAAATAATAATAATAAATATTACCAATACATTAACTTAATACACAAGGAGTTACACGCTGACGGAGTCGCGGACACAGCTATCTATACTTTTCTGCCGGAAGTCACTATTCCACGCGGACGAAGTCGCGGGCACAAGCTAGTATAAAATAAAACAATCATAAATAAAATAAAAAATATATTAATCATGCTTTATTACAAACCCTTAGGGAACATATTAAAATCGCCTTAGAAATTTAATAATATAATTGAAATATTGTCTAAAACTTAAAACAAAGCTAAGTTTTCATCAAAATAACGAAATAAAAACCTTCGAAACTGTTATAAAAATATTCACTTATTATTTACAGTTCTGTTTAAACTATGAAAACTATAATTAAAAATAAGAAAATTGACCATGCATCGGTATGGTCAATTTAAAAAAGGCATCTGTAATATTATACTCTGAGGTTAAAGACGGTAACTGTTAAACTCTTATAACCATAATACTTTTGAAATACAATTAGGAACATTGATGAGATCACAAAATCACAACTGTATCTTATTAATATAAACTCAATAACACGTATAATTAAGTAATGCAGTATGATACCTTGACATTCGCTTGTCCAAGTTAAGTACTAAACGATAATTTAGATTAAGAGAGTAACCACTACTCTCCTAATCTAAATTATCAGCTTTATAAATTTGCAAAAAATGATTCATAATATTTGGAGATAATATTTTTATCGATAAGATTAAGAATACCCTTCTTTTTTGCTTGCGTAACATTTAGTTTTTGGTTATAAAGTTTCTTTGGTGTACTAATATTATCAGACTGATTCATTTTCTGCTGCCTGCCCTTATAATCTATGGACACTGATTTAAATTCTTTCTCTTGATATGAAGTCTTGTATAAAAACTTATTCTTCACGTATTTATCTATTTCTAATACTTTTATATTAAACCATTTAAGCTTCTCTCTGTCTTCATTAGAAGTATAGTTACCGGAAGCTAAAGGCTTTAAATTAACAAAACTATCATGGGCAAGTTCTTTAACTATGTAAGGGGAGCCTTTTATTTTTGCAGTTTTAATTAAGGTAATCATAATACATCATAATACATCGTGATTTTTTAGTGGTCTTACAAAAGCAGCCCAGTTCATGTATCCAATGACTAGGACACGTTCATGATAAAAAAATAGGTATTTATGAGATTTGAATAAATTTAAAATGCAATTTTTATTCAATATTATGATGCAATTCGTAGTTTTTTAGAAACACAGCTCTGTTGCGAGCGCGGTCCGAGCCTTGTAACAATGGTGAGGGGTGCGGGCGGCGGCGTTTTTATCATTTTTAAGAGTATATTTCAGATTTCTCTTGTTTAATCTTTCTTCGAAGTTATTATTTTAGTTGATGATAAAAAAAAACTAATCGCGCCTAGGGGTATTTTACGTCGGATACATGAACTGGGCTGCTTTTGTAAGACGACTAAAAAATCACCGTGTATATTGATCAGGTACATAAATTGGCGATGATTTTAAAGCTCGAGTAATATTTTTTTGGATAGTGGAATGAACGGCATCGCCTTCGTTTTGGGTATGCCCCTTAATTAAAAACTTATGCGTAACACTTCTTAGTTTAGGTAATGTATTTGTGGCATATTGGTACATTGATACCATGAACTTATTTTTCTGCTGGCCGCAGCAGTTATCACTATAAAATATCACATCAAATTCATCAGTAGCCATGTCATTCAAATCTTTTAAATACATAAGTACACAAGATCCAATTTCGTTTACTCCTCGAGCCCCTTCTCCTTCGTGCCATACAAAACAAGTCGTTTTTTTAGAGCCTAACTCAGTAATAGTACAATTAAGCACATTTATTTTTGATACATAGTAAAAACTCGATACCTCGCCTCGTGGACTACTATTAGTTTCTCGTTAACATTTTCTTTCCCTTATCGTTTTCGGCTCTTGCAAGATTTTTCTCATTTAAGTGTTCTTCATGTTTTTCTTCCAATGTGGACTTATCTTCGCAATTTTTGAAAGCAGTGCATTCTTCACATTGGTCTTTTTTCGGTTGCCAAAAAGATATATTGAATTCGTTCATGAAAATATTATAATATATTTGATAAGAAACATGCTGTTTATTTTCCGACACGCACTTTTCAACATAATCGCGATGTAAGACCGCTAGGGTAAGGGCACCTTCAATGTATTCACGCTTAGTTTGACTACGACAGTATTGGCTCTCAATTCGTGGGATGGAATTGATATGAGCCCTGACACTGTGTTTTAGAGATGGTTTGAGCTGATAATGATTGTTGTGTTTTCCTCTGTGTTCTTTGAATTGGATGAATTTGGGATTAGAATAGTATTTTTTAACAACAGTTCTAATTAATGTATCGGAAATTGAAAGGGTATTCATAAAAAAAAACTTTACATACTCTAGTACGGTTACTGCTTAGAGGCAAGTAGTAGGCATTGTAATGATTTTTGCGAGAACTACCAACCCGAGTATATCGATATTTTGGTTCTATTTCAGTCAGGTTATTATAAATAAATTGTGTCTGTGCTTCCAGATCGCCAGTATTCCAATACTCGTTAAAAATTGTTAGTCTATCCTGGTCGGTAATTTTTTTATTTACACTGATACTTGCACTTATCAGAAAAAACCAACCCCATTTTCTTCTCATGTACGATTTTCTTGATTTTTGACATCGAGTTATATTCTTTGCCACGATTTCTTAATAATTTTGATATATTTTTCTGCCATGAATTTGGATTGGTTTTTTTTCAATATTCTCGTCGTCAACATTATGAGGAGAGGCTGTTTCTACACTTGATACCATACCAATACTAGAAACTTGCATGTTATCTGATTGTAGGCCACTTGGTTGATCATCAATATTGAATTGAACATTGAATTTATGTCTCATCGGTACATCGTCCAAATAAATATTTGTTAACAGATCACTATGGCCAGATTCATTATTCTCTTTATTTAAACATGAGGGTCCTGGTTGAGGAGATAATTGTTGCGGTGTGCTCTTGGTTAAAGCTTGTAAATTAAGAATACAATCATTATCTGAATCTGAATCACTTAATTCTAAGTCTTGCCTAATTTGAAAGTCTGGGTCTTTTACACTGTCGTCCAAAGAGAAGTCTGAACGAGAGCTGGTCGTACTCTTAGACTCTGAAGTGTCGCTATCATAATTGCTTTCTGGAACAACTACGTATGGTCTCCTTTCTAAAGATTCATCGTCAAGTAGAGACAAACTGAGACTAGGCTGACTGTCAGGTATAGAATTACTATCCAAAGACTCATTTAGTGAATCATTAATTGGTTCTTCTAATATAGGATTGTCAGTTTGCGGATGTTTTTCACTGTCTTGAATATTTTCTAGAACACTTCTACAGTCATTTATTTATTTTATTTATTTAGTTTTACAGAAAGCTTACAGACAAATAAAAAAAAGAACTGTAGGTAACAAATATAGGTGGTGACAATTGCTAATAACAAGCTTCCACATTTACATTAGCCAGTTACAATTTGCGTTGTGATCTCACTCCATCTAATTAATTAAAAATACATAAACAAAAAAAAAAAGAAAACATACTGCGTTGCGTTGATTATTCATAGAAGATAAAATATATATTACATGAAAAAATCAAAATCAAAAGTCATTTATTCAAATCAGGCTACTAAGTAGCACTTTTTGAAGGTCAAATTACATTGACAGCACCTAGTTTTGCCCACCCGTCACCGCTTCCTAAGTGCTTTTGCTGTGAGAGAAGAAACGGCGCAACAAACTCCCCAGCAAAGAAGTTATTTACGTAAATTAGCCATATTAATCAGTCAATTACTCAATTATATGCCACAAAAGTATTCCTTATTAAGGATGTTTCTAATTTTACGTGCACTAGTGCAAAATAAATCAACTTCTAAGTTCGGTGGTAAACTATTAAATACTTTTACACTGCGAATGCAGAATGCGTTGCGCCTATAGTTTGTTGCTGCGAACTGTGCGTGTAGTACTGGTCGCTGTCTTAGACTGTTCCGATTAGTGCGAAGAAGTATTTTGCTGAGTAATTCGGGACAGTCGATCGAACCATTTGCTACGTTAACCAAGAAACAAATGTCATTTATATTCCGTCTTAAATCCAGTGGTAAGAAGTGGTATCGCTTACAGCGGTGTTTATAATCAGTTGAAGATTGCCCCGCCTTGTAGTCCAAGTACCGCAAGAATTTTCTTTGGACAGATACAATGCGAGATTTGTAGACCTCATACTGCGGGTTCCAGACTTGAGACGCGTACTCGAGGTGGCTGCGTACTGTTATATCCCACCATTCTATGCAGCAATTGTTGTACAAGCATTATTCACTTTCTCACGGTTTATTCCGCTGAAATGTAACGCGATGATGCAATTTACTCATATTTAATTTACTTTATTCCATATTGTAATTCATGTAAGTCAGTTAGATTCTGGACGCTGTCGCGAGACCATATATTGGCAATTCGTTGTAAATTCTAAGTGTATGTGACTGCCTAATTGTTAAACTAATAAAAAGTGTGTGTGTGTACTCGTAGTTTTTTTTTAAAAAGACACAAAGGGTGTGCCGCCTAACAATTGGTGTCAGAAGTGGGATACTAGCAAAAGTCCTAACGACAAGAAGTCTAATAGGCGCTAGTATCCGAATCAAGGCCACACCCGTGTCCTGACCGACATTAAGACTTGGCCTAAGGCTAAACCTGCGTCAGAACTACTGGACGACGGTCAGCCTCAGCTCATCAGCAGTCTGAGCCCGCTCCAGCACACCGGACGACGGTCAGCCTCAGCTCATCAGCAGCTTGAGCCCGCTCCAACACACCGGACGACGGTCAGTCTCAACTCAGCAGCAGTTTGAGCCCGCTCCAACGCATCGGACGACGGTCAGCCTCAGCTCACCAGCAGCTTGAGCCCGCTCCAGCAGTCACCACCTTTCCAGCTCCGGGTCTAACTCACCTCATCTTCTTCTTCTACTTCTTCTACATCTTCTACATCTTCGTGCCAGACACCGCGATGAAGCTCGTGTTCGCGCTAATGTGAGTGTTCTGTGCATTTCTAAATCAAAATCTTAAGTGCTATTTCTAATTCAAACTTAAAGTAAAATCTATTTTTAATTACACTCAATTTTGTAGTCCAGCCTAACCTAATCTTATTTAATATTTAATTACAAATATTTAGTATGTCAGTAAAATCCGAGAAAATGTCTGATAAAATCACGCTGTCCTTCCTTACGAAATTTATCAAATCCTATAATGGCGACGTTGAATCACTGCCTGCATTCCTCACGAACTGTGATAACGCAATGAGCCTGGCAAGCAGTGACCAACGCTCAGTACTATGTAAATTCATATTTTCTCAATTAGAGGGAAAAGCGCAGATCGCCTGCAGCCTCAAAACCTTTTCTGATTGGGAAGAACTAAAAACATTCCTAAAATCCACTTTCGGCGAAGAGAAGCACGCCACTCATTTATTATCTGATTTACGAAATTGTAGGCAGCAGTCAAATGAGGAAGTGACAAAATACGCCCTCCGCGTTGAATCTATCCTTACGAAAATCCAATCAGAAATCCAATATAGCTGCAAAAATCTTCTCGAACTACCAGGCAGAATAGCTGCCATGGAGGACGTAGCATTAAATTCATTTTTATTAGGGTTAAACAATTCTATTTCAACTATTGTTAGGTGCAGAAATCCAAGTTCCCTCAGTGATGCTGTTCAGTACGCCACTGATGAGGAGAAACTCTTTAATCTATCTCGCAGTCAATCAAGGCCGCAAAAACAATGCACCATTTGTAATAAAATCGGTCACACTTCTAGCGAGTGTTTTAGAAATAAGAACATATTCACAACTTTCATTTCACGTAAATTCTAACCCTAATTCACATTCTAACTCTAATAATGCTTCTAACTCATTTAATTCTAATCATCCTAATTCTAATAATCATAATAAATCGTGCAATTATTGTAAGGGTATTGGTCACACGATATACGAGTGTCGGAAACGTAAATATAATATGCAGCGCCGTCAAAACGCTGACTTCGTCCAACGGGTCAATCCGACGCGCAATAGCGCACCTGTACATGCTTGCAAATTTGATAACTCGAACTGTGAACCGGCCGATAATGAAGATAATTTAAACTAAAAGAGATTTCGGTAACGTGTCGCCGAAATCAGTTCCAAATCCTAAAGACACGTTGCACACTAATTATCATTTTACTAATTCTAAATCCCCTCAGGACCCAAGAGGCCTGAGTCCTTCTAAATCAGCTCAGATACCCAAAGAGGATCTGAGACCTTCTAAATACCCTCAGGACCCAAGAGGCCTGAGTCTTTATAAATCAGCTCAGATACCCAAGGAGGATCTGAGACCTTCTAAATCCCCTCAGGACCCAAGAGGCCTGAGTCTTTCTAAATCAGCTCAGATACCCAAAGAGGATCTGAGACCTTCTAAATCCCCTCAGGACCCAAGAGGCCTGAGTCTTTCTAAACCAGCTCAGATACCCAAGGAGGATCTGAGACCTTCTAAATCTAGTTATGTTTCGAAGAAGCTATGTTTTCTTATTGACACAGGATCGTTTATAAGTTTGTTAAAGAAATCTTCCTTGTCACAAAACCTGGTGCTATCTAATGAAATTGTTAAATTAAAAGGCATAAATAGCTCAGAAAATCCCGTAGAAACATTAGGTACATTTCAAATGGAATTTAATTTGCCAATTCAAATATTAAAATTCAAATTTCATATGACGAAGGACGATATAAACTTAAATAATTACTATGACGGAATCATAGGAAGTGATTTCTTCAATAATTTTAAATCAAAAATTGATTATTCGTCTAAATCTATTTCAATAATGAATCACCACATTCCTATTATATATACGCAGCCAACTTATATTATTCCGGCGCGATCTGAAGCCGTTATCGAGTGTGCTATATCCAATTACTCTTCCGAGCTTTATCACTGTAATGAAGCCCTCGTACTAGATCATACCTTAAGTGAAGGTGTTTATGTCGCAAATTGTATTGTCTCTATCAAACCGAATAGAAAGGTCAATGTTACTATTTTAAATACTACTGACAAGGAACTTGAAATCAAGGATTATCAAGTGCAGTTAACGCCTTTTGAACGTGAAGCTACTAATTTTGAATCTTGCTTTAATATTAATCCTATTTCTATTTCCAAATCTGAACGTATAAATCAAGTTTTAAATCTTATTCGTTGTTCTCATCTAAATGATGAAGAACGTAAAACCCTTCTCGATTGTTGTTCCAAATACACCGATATTTTTCACCTTGAAGGCGAGCCTTTATCGTTTACAAACGCTGTGGAACATACAATTAATACAGGTGATGCGCCACCTATTCATGTAAAATCATATCGATTTCCTGAGTGTCATAAAGACGAAGTTGATTCCCAAATTCGAAAAATGCTAAATCAAAATATTATTAGACCTTCTATTTCGCCTTGGAGCGCCCCAGTTTGGGTAGTTCCGAAAAAAATGGACGCTTCTGGAAAACAGAAGTGGAGGATAGTCATTGATTATCGTCGCCTTAACGACGTCACTGTTTCCGAAGTCTATCCCTTACCTCTTATCACTGATATCCTAGACCAATTAGGTCATTCCAAATATTTTAGCACACTAGATCTTACTAGCGGTTTCCATCAAATTAAAACATGTCCTAAAGACGCTTCAAAAACAGGCTTTACTATTTCTACTAATTCTAGCATGTCTGGACACTATGAGTTTACCAGAATGCCTTTCGGGTTGAAAAATGCCCCTGCTACTTTCCAACGGTTAATGAACACCGTACTTTCAGGCTTACAAGGCCTTCATTGCTATATATATCTCGATGATTGTATAGTATATAGCCAAAATCTTCAAGACCATATCTTAAAACTACAATTAGTCTTTGATAAATTCCGCGAATTTAATCTTAAGCTCCAGCCTGATAAATGCGAGTTTTTAAGACACGAGGTCACTTACCTTGGTCATATAATCACCGATAAAGGTGTCTCTCCAAATCCCGAAAAAGTCAAGGCTGTCGCCGAATTTCCTATTCCCAAAAATCCTAAAGATATAAAGTCGTTTCTAGGCCTCATAGGCTACTATTGCCGATTTATAGAAAATTTCTCCAAAATTACGAAACCTCTTACCTGCCTTTTAAAGAAGGAAGCTATTTTTAAATGGTCTCAGGAACAACAGGACGCTTTCGATATACTAAAAGATAAACTAGTAACCGCCCCGCTTCTTCAATATCCAGATTTCTCTCAACCTTTTGTTGTAACAACAGACGCAAGTAATTACGCTATAGGCGCGGTTCTATCTCAAGGTCTCATAGGCAAAGATAAGCCGATTGATTGATTAAGCGAAAAACTTTTCGCCCTTATTTATACGGGAATAAATTTAAAATTGTTACCGACCACCGACCTCTTGTGTGGTTATTCAATGTCAAAGACCCAGGTAGTAGATTAATTCGCTGGCGTTTCAAACTCGAGGAATATGATTACGAAATTGTCTACAAACAAGGTCGTCTAAATTCTAATGCTGACGCATTATCCCGGTGTCCCGTCACCGCTATCGATATAAATAATTTAAATAATTCCTCTTATGAAAAATATTTTAAAGACCAATTCACAAACCAACTTCCTACCTCAAATACTATAATTGAGGAATGTACTCAAGGTCTACATTTGTCGAAATTTAATAATATCGCGTGCCCAGTATCGTTAGACTTTGATGAATCTATACCACATTGTAAAGAACTTTTATCTCAACTAGATAATGTTGAAGATTTACTAAATTCCGAACGCGAACCTTTTACTATAAAAACAGTCACAAATAATAATAAAAATTACTACTTTTGTTTGTAAAGTTCATCATTATGAACAAACTCAGTTTAGAGATATTTACAATATTTTAATTAAACTTAGAAATCTATTAATCGAGTCTCAGAATATTACTGATGTAGCTTTACCAGATTTTTCAGACCCATTTTCTAAACTAGCATATATTAAAATTTGTTATGTCTTCCACAATACTAACATTAAAATACATATATATAAAAATCAGTTAATTTACCCAACTCCTGCGGAAGTCCCAAAAATATTAAAAGAAAATCATGACTCAGCTATTGCTGGTCATCTCGGGTCACAAAGAATGTATAAACGCATTAAAGCCAGTTATTACTGGAAGGGAATGCGATCCGACATCGAAGGTTATGTCCAAAAATTTAAACTTTGCCAAATTAACAAACCTTTGCGTAAATCTAATAAAGCTCCAATGGAGATAACTTCAACTTCTACTAAACCTTTCGAAAGATTAGCCCTTGATATCGTAGGTCCTTTACCCGAATCAGGCTCTCAAAATTTTAATTTATTTTAACTTTACAAGATGACCTCACTAAATTCACAAGTGCTTATCCCTTGGTCACTTCCACAAGTGAAGAGATAGCTCGAGATCTTATTCATTTTATGTCTCTCTTCGGTTTTCCTAAAACTATCCTAACCGACCTTGGCACTTGTTTTAGGTCGGATTTATTTAAACAATTAACAGAAATTTTAAAGGTAAAAGCCCTCTTTACCACACCTTATTATCCGCAAACTAACGGAGCCCTTGAACGCTCTCATGCTACTTTAAAGGAATATTTAAAATCATTTGTTAACGAAAACCAAAACGACTGGCATTGCTTTTTATTGACCGCTATGTTAACCTATAACACCACACCTCATTGCACTACTAACTTTACGCCTCATGAATTATTATTTGGTTATAAGCCTACTATTCCTAGTTCCTTGTACGAAACTTCTAATAACACTACTTATAATGAATATATCCGTGCCTTGCAATATAGGATGCGTTTCAGTCGCGAAAAAGCTATAGAAAACATCATAAGTAGTAAAGAAAAATCTAAACAATATTATGATGCTCATTCTCGCGAAATTACTTATAAGAACGGAGATATGGTGTATCTAAAACACCATCATAGGTTGCGTAAAGCATTATCGCCCATTTGGAAGGGCCCATACAAAATTATAAAGGTGCATAACAAGCACAACGTCACTCTTCAAGTAGGTCGCAAAAATATTAAATACCACGTAAACGAAATAAAACCAGCTATATCTTAATCTATTTATATTCTATTTCAGAATTTTAAGCTGCCTCGAGTCATCTCAGGCTTAGCCTCGTCGAGTTGAATATTCTACCAATTTATCATAGTCCAGGAATTTATTTCGAGCCTATTTCTAATATTAATCTTTATAATGATAATTGGAAAATTGTAACCCATATAGATATTATCTCGCTTGAACCGTATCTTAAGAATATAGAAAAAGTTTTAACCAATTCTATCGACCTTTGTAAGAAAATTCAATCTGAAGACGTAAATTCTTGTAAGGATATTTCTAACCCTATTGAAATCTTAATTATGTCAAACTACGTTAAATTAGAGTCACTATCACATATTATTGCTAAAAAATCAAATAAAACTAAAAGGTCTCTAGCATTTGGAGGCGAAATCCTAAAGTTCTTTTTCGGCACACTAGATGCTGACGATGCCCGAAAATATGATGCTGGTATCGAATCTTGCAAGAAGAGCGAGACAGAAATGTTCCACCTTTTGAGGGACAATATTCATGTGGTTAAATCGACTATAAATAATTTTAATAAAACTATTGACAATCTAAATAGAAACGAGATTAGGCTCAATAATCAAATTAATAACATTAATAAAATATTTTCCCAAATTACTAAAAATGATGATATACTTTTCTACACCTCTAAACTAAATAACCTTCTTAATATAATCGAAGGATCTTTACTAACTATTTCTAACTTACTAGATACTACGTTAAATTCTATTTTATTTTCTTAAATTAATATACTACATCCTAGCGTAATTAGTCCTTTAAGGCTCTTTAACGAGTTATCTAAATATAATAATTATATTAATAAGCGACAAGACTTCCCAATCGCGTTAAGCATAGAAAAACATTCATTCGCTTAATGACATTTCTAAACTTAGTTCTTACTATTTTAATAACAAAATTGTATTTGTGTTGCAAATTCCATTAGTTACTCCTGATAAATTCATTGTTTATAAAATCCTACCTCTACCTATTCCTCATGACGATTTATCGAAGACATTTGCGTTAATTATTCCTACTAATACTTATATCGCTTTAAGTGACGACAGGTTACATTACGTTATGCTGGACACTCTTGATAAATGTAAACAAATTAATCATAACTATTCTATTTGCGAATTAACTACTGTATATTCAACATTAAGTAACCCAAATTCCGAATCGAAGTTACTGACCGAGGTCACACTTTCGATGCCTCCAGACTGTAACTCGAAAATATTATATGGCGAAATCGATATTTGGCAAAAGCTACAAAATAATCGATGGATTTATGTACAGTCAAGGTCAACGAAATTAACTATAAGATGTAATGACGACATTAATGATTATTCCCTAATAGGTACAGGTATTGTCAAACTGTCGACGAATTGTATTGGTTATTCTAAAACTATTCAATTAAATCCAACTATGTCTTATTCTTTTATGGTGAAGTCGCCTCTAGATATAAGCTTTGATATAACAGCTGATGATTGTTGTAAAAAGGACGTATTTAATAAAAGTTTGTTATCATTAGAACCGATCCACTTAAGTAATATAAACTTAGACTCATTAAAACACGCAAGTCGTGAAATGGATAATTTAGAAAGCCAACTTAATAATTTAGAGAAAGAATCGCATTTTATTAAATACGGAACTTACTATTCTACGTTTACTTATATTCTGATTGCATCGCTATTTATCTACATATTTTATAAAGTCTATAATTATTTTAAGAGTACTTCTCGTTCAGGATGCTGTGTTCAAATATTTAATCATTGCTATAACAATACAGAAACTAAATCTAAGTTTTTCAAATTCAATTGAAATGACAGAAGTGTCTTCTCCTGAATCTGTGGAGGCCATAGAGCTCTATCAAATAACAGCTGTTATACATACTCGTAAGTTCCCATCTAATAGGAACTTAAATAATTATTAGTTAATAATTTCCTTATTTTAATCATTTTATGTTACTTATTTAGCATACTTTTATATTGACTCTATGTTTTAGTTGTGCAAAAACACACATTTTACATTGTTTACTAATTTCTTATTCTTCAATATTTCAATTATATTATTCAAATATTTGCTTATATTTACAAATCTTTTAATTAACTTCGCTTATCTCAAGGATAATGCTTCGTTTAAAAGGGGGAGCTGTTATATCCCACCATTCTATGCAGCAATTGTTGTACAAGCATTATTCACTTTCTCACGGTTTATTCGGCTGAAATGTAACGCGATGATGCAATTTACTCATATTTAATTTACTTTATTCCATATTGTAATTCATGTAAGTCAGTTAGATTCTGGACGCTGTCGCGAGACCATATATTGGCAATTCGTTGTAAATTCTAAGTGTATGTGACTGCCTAATTGTTGAACTAATAAAAAGTGTGTGTGTGTACTCGTACTTTTTTTAAAAAGACACAAAGGGTGTGCCGCCTAACAGTACGAAGGAACAATAAAGAACCTTGATTGGTTTCAAAGAACGGAAGCTGGAAAATGATCTAATAATAAAACCCAAGGCTTTTGAGGCCTTATTTACAATGGATTCTATATGGTCGTCAAAAACAAGCTTACTATCGTGTGTTACACCCAGATCTCGAATACTGTTCACTTTGATAATTTTATGACCCTCCAGAAAGTATCCCGGACTAGACTCTCCAATAGGAGATTTTTGACGACTGAATATAATGTGACAACATTTAGCTACATTTAATTGCAATTTGTTAGTTTTGCAGTATAAAACAAAACTATCTAGGTCTTTTTGAAGTTGCATCAGATAATGTCCGTACCAACTTGAGGACCTTCATATCATCAGCTTATAGTAAAATGTTAGAGTTTTTAAAGAACTTTTTTATGTCTGAAATAAATATTGTGAACAGTAACGGCCCCAATATTGATCCTTGGGGTACGCCTGAAGGAACTAAGTTCCACTTAGAAGTATACCCACGCAAGACTACAGCTTGTGTTCGATTGTCTATGTAAGAAGAAAACCAGCGGAATAGATCACCATGTATTCCGGACGATACTAACTTTCGTAAAAGTAGCCGGTGATCTACGCGATCGAAACATTTGCTATAGTCAGTAAATATTACGTCAACTTGACATCGCCCTTCCATCCCGGCTGTTATAATTTCATTGGATAATATTAAATTAGAGGTAGTTGACCTTCCTCTAAGAAAACCATGCTGCTCATCGCCGAATTGGCATTTAAATGCAGAGTAAACCTGTAAATAGACCACCCGCTCAAGGATTTTGGAGAATAAGCTTAATTTGGAAATGGGTCGGTAGTTCTCAATATTCGATTTATCCCCTTTTTTGAATATTGGCGTAATGAATGCTGATTTCCATATCTTAGGAACAGTGCCTTCTCTTAAGGACCGCTCGAATAAAATGCAAATGGGATTAACTAAGCTTTGCGATTTTATTATAAAAACAGGAGGTCAAGACCCTTCAGCAGCGTTAGTACTGTAGACGGGCACACATTTACCGTACAAAGGTTCACCGAACTACTGAAATGGCTATCTACATATGTTAGCGACGATGACAACTACGTACACCTAAATTAAGTATGTTATAGTTTTTGTTTGATTAACGTTTCAAGTTTCTTAAAGTTAATGAGTTTGTTTACGTTTGCAATCAGTTATAGGTGTACGTAGGTATATATTGAAACATTGTTTATGTTATGTTAAGGTTTGTTTACAAATGTTTAAGGCTATATGATGTTGTGCTAGGGACTTAGACTATGGTTAAGAACTAAGATTTAGTTACCAAAGTGTTGTCCATATACTATTTAACCCTGAAAAACCTAGAAAAAGGTTTTATTTAGAAACAATTATTGATAGGAGTTGTTTCATAAGTACCCGCAATTATTTAGAATTTGTTGTAACTAACTCTCGGTAGGTGGCGACGCACGTAGATTAGTTTTAAAAGTACCTACATAAAATTCACTTTTTAGTTGCCGATTCTGTCACAGGGGGCAGCACCATGTTGTTGTCATGATTAAGGTGCGGGTTTTTGCAATTATCTTTATTTTAAGACATTATTTTATGTAAATAAAGGCATTAGGATAGGGTTAAATAGGGTAAAAAGGTCTAGAACATTTGTAAGGGACGCCTAACTGCCGGGATAAGCCTCTGGAAGGGTTTCTTGCCGGCCGGCGCGGGAACGCGGCACGCCATGATTGGCTGGCGCCAAATACGCGCCCCCGTGATTGGTCGGCAGTCACTATAAATAGAGGGCCCTACCGGCGGTTAGGCATTCCACATCCAGTGAGCATCCGGAAAGGAACCTTGGAAGACTAGGAAGACTAGGAAGCCTAGAAATACTGGGGAGAATAAAGAACTATGTAAGTACTGCACAATTATCTTTTACTGCGTTGAACCCCTGCTTCTTTGTATCCCGCCAGTGCCCGGTCCGAACCCATTGGACCAACGGACCACCCAATAAATACAGTCCACTCGCTGGCTACAACATATATATCCTGTTGATCAAAAACTGAGTCAGGTTCTTGGAAAGTAGACTGAAAAAAGGAAGCAAAGAGTTCAGCGATACCCTTGCCGGTGTCTGCAAATTTATTCAAATAATGCAACACACTGGGTAACGAGTCAGAACCCCTCTTACTCTTAACATATGCCCAGAAAACTCTAGGGTTACTGGTTATGGAGGATTCAATTTTTTCCATATAAGCGTCATAACATTCCTGCTCTAGATGCTTAGCTCGGCTACGTAAAAGGGAAAAAGAGTGGTAGTCTGATAAATTGCCGTAATTTTTGTACTTGCGATGACACCTCTGCTTTTCTTTTAATATTTTTATTAGAGCACTGGTGTACCAGGGAGGATGGGTAACTTTTTTCTTTGATTTAACGGGGATGTGCATATCTCTGAGCTCGTATAACTTACTATAGAAAAGATCGAGAGCTTGGTCCAATGAGCCAGCTGACAACAACACATTCCAGTCTATAAGGTCAAGTGCAGATATAATTGCAGGATAATCGCCACGTTGAAATATATATTGAACACCATGCTTCTCAATGAGTTTATGAACTTCAAGGAAATCTGCTTCAATTATTAATGGCTTGTGGTGCATGTCAACCGGCAAAGCTAAAGGGTCAAAACACTCGTGTACCGTTACTGCACCATTTGAGAAAACGAGGTCTAATAATCGACCGTTGACGTTACGCTTACTATTAAACTGCGACAAGATACATGTATTTATATTGTCGAAGAAATCAATAATGTATTGAGAGGATATGTTAGTAGGATATAATTTTGAGCTATAGTTAGAATTACGCCATTCCACTTCACTACCAAAGTTAAAGTCCCCAGTTATGATAAACGTATCTAAAGGGTGGGTAGTAACCAGGCGGTTAAGGTTATGATGGAAGTTTTGTAACTGAACTGTGTATGAGTTACCAGCATTTTCTTTACATAAATATAGGCTACAAATATGTATGTTGGAACTTACTGCTGGTCTAGGCCTCTTCAGAGCAATGGTAACCCATAAATCCTCAGCGGTGGTACACCAATCACAACGTTCCATAACAGTCAAGTCGTTCCGCACTGCGATCAAAACTCCACCACCCCGAGATTGCGCTGTTCGTTGATAGTCCCGATCCCGCCTCCACACAAGATATCGGCCATCAAATAACTCACTATTATTAATACTATTCACCAACCAAGTCTCCGTAAATATAACAACATCGTCGGAATTCATGCTAACGTTACGGTACAAGTAATTCGTTTTTGTTCTCAGACCACGCACGTTTTGGTAATATATACTAATCATTTTATAAACTTTGCAACGACCATAATAATAACATTATTAAGAAAATAAATAAGTGTCGATTTCATTGTATAAATTAAGAAATAGTACAAATAACGAGACGCACCGTGGGTAGCTAGCAAAAACTTATAAAAATATTGAGAGCCCAGTAAAGCGCTGTGTCTGTGAATAGTCAAGTTCGAAACAGGTACCACTAATGAGTATAGATAAGGAATAAAAGAAGCGATGCAAGCGCGAAACGACATAACCAAACAGGCTAATCGTGTAAATTCGTACTTTGTGTAGTTGACTATAAGATCTAAATTGGCATGAGAGTAAATGACTGCACAACAATATTTTTTACTAATGGTTATGAGGTGCACAATTAGATGACACAGTGATTGATGGAATACGCACGTAGCACACAACAACACATGATTCTCAAACTTATTTTTGTTGACTGATTTTGTACAATTAAGTAACAACATTAATACTTTTTTTACAGGGTTTGATCGAAATGTAAACAGGTTTATTTTATTTTGATGAGGTCTTTCTCGTTTTTTAGCACTATCGTAGGAGATATCTCGGTCTTTCTCGCGTGTATTTTGCTGTGCTTGACCCAGACATAGCGAAAATCCATTTCTGCGGCCATCTTCTTGGTTTTAGATAGCAAGGCTTTATTATGTAATGTCAGGTGATCGTTGATAAAAATCCGTTGATTCCCTGGAAGATCGCTTTGTCCCGTAGTTAAGGGAGCAGTTTTGACAGTTAGTCTGGCCGCAGCAATGAAGCCCTCTTTCACGTTGAGGTTCAAGAAACACACTATAATAGGCTTTGTATGATCCTTCTCACGGCTTGGCACCCTAGTAATAAAGTTGATCTGAGCTTTAGACACTGGATAACTTATTTTAGCGCCAATTTTACCAATTATGTCGAACAAGTTCTCGTGATTATTTTGAGGCAAACCCTTTATTTCTATGTTATTCATTCTAGTCCACTGCTCCTTAGTATTATTTCCTTCCTCAAGTTTATCTAAGCGAGCATGAATGAGATCCACTTGTTCTACGACCTTCTCCACTTGTAGTAGACGCGCTTCGATTTCCTTGATTTTCCCATTGAACTCCTTTATCTCCGTATTCGTTTCGCTCAGTGACGATTTTAAATCTGCAAACTCCGAACGTAGCTCAGTTATCTCGTGTCTCAAGGTTTCCAGTGGAGCTAGTTTTTGAGCGATAGCTCTTATTTCCTTTAGGTTAAGTGATTCTGGCTCAATCCTTGGTGACGACGGTGGCTGAGAAGCATTACTTATTTTACACTTGCTACAACGCCAAGTAAGCCTTCTATCACCCAATTTTCGATAACCAGCCTCTGTTATTCCAGCACAGTGGAAGTGCAGTTCTTGATTACAGATTGTGCAGTGAGCCCCATCAGAAAGCGATTCGTCACAGGCGCCACACTTGTAAGAATTCATGACTTATAATAAATTAATTGCGCAAAATTGATCGACAATACGCAAGAAAGTTTGAGGATTACTGGAATTTTAGTCAAACGCGCAATGTGCAAATATCGAATGCGACCGTACGGTACCAGCATAGTATAAAGAACGGGGAAGTAGGCCATCTTCTTCCCAATCCGCGATATAATTGCCTACTGTCTTAGGGTTGTCACTTTTAGTTAAATATTAGGCGCAGCCACTGAAGGCGTCTGAAATAAAAAGCACATTTAATACATTAGATCTATAATACAAAATGAATAAAGTGACTGAAATATTATGATTAAAAGAAATAAAAACAACATTAAAAAATCTAACGACTGTCTCTTAGACTATAATCGAATTTGTTGTTATGATTCTAACTTTGCTTTTTAGATAATTAACTAAATGTAAACAATCTTGGCATGTATCTTGGCATGTATCTTTATCTAAAAGTTGCAAGAAATTGTATGTCAAAATGTCTACAATCAGGTATTTATCTAAATCGATGTTAGCTATTTAAATAATCTTTGTATGTATTTTATACGACCTCTTTAATATAAAAAGACATACCAAGATTGTTTACCTTTAGTTAACCACATAAAACGATAGACCAATTACTTATTAAGAATTACGATTTTATAACTGTACGTAGGTAGGTACTTAGTTACTATACCTACCTACAATACTGAGAAATCGACATAACCATAACTAAACGTAAACAAAACAATAGCGGCAAATCAATTGCCAGCTCAAAAGTACCTACTTAATACATTCTAGTAGGAAATTAGGCCTACCTACCTACTTCTTATGTGATCCTGATAGATAACTAACACAAACAAAAAATAAGTAAGTAGGTATCTCATCATCAAGTAGGTACAAATTATATTATGCTAGAATAAGTGACTAGCTTACCTTTCCTGTTCAATAGGTAATCTGAACAGAGACAGCTCTGGAATCGATGAATTATTAAGACAAGTGCCGAAAAGCCGTGATGCGCGCGCGAACCTCGTACAGTGATAGCCCCGACTGGCGCACTGAGAAACGGGTCGAGATTTTGTTAAAGTGTGCGTGCGTCGACGCATAGATACTATGGCGCACACATATGTATAAGCCGCGCGCGGTGCATTTGTATGAAGATAACCTACTTCCTTTTCTGACTCACCATGTTGAGTATTTTATGTATCCTGATACTCATCCTGTAAAAAAATAAATAATTAATAATAATGTAATGGTACATAAACAGTACATACTTAAACCACCCGGAGCAAAGCCGCCGCCGTGACAAGCGATTCTAAAATAGCCTGAAATTTTCTAAATTACTAAACTTCATAATAGACCATAAAAATAGACCACTTAAAGTACAAAAGCTACAAGCGACCAGCCGCGGCGCGGCACCGCCTCGCTGCGGTGCCGTGGTTCATCATAGGTACCTACGGTTCTGTCTCAGTAAAGCCTGTATGTATACAAACATACTAGTTTCTGTTGAAGTCAAAAATATCTATTAGTTTTGATTTTATAGGCATTCAAAGTTTCGGAAAATATCGAGTCCCGCTAACAGTCACGTGACCGCTTGTGACGTCATTTCACGCCAAGCCGCGCTTAGTATGAAGTCGCCAACGGTGAGCGGTTATAGTAGGTGTATTCATATTCATATTTTTTATTGCAAATCCACAATGGAAGATTAGATGGTAATACAATTAAGATGGAAGCAATCGTGAACCCTGATGGGCACAGCTCAAGCATCATTTTTATTTTTTATATTATTCTATATTTAAGCTGACTTTAATGTTACGTATTTACATATTATTATATTTATATTATAGTACTTATATATAATTATGTTTATATTATAGGTACCTAAGTATGTATGGGTTTTAGCAGGAAAAGTTGTTTGTTTATATGATTACCTATATTTCTTTACGATAAATTGTCATGTTATTTGTTTATCCGTAAGATATGCATTAATTACGTTAGCTGGAGGATAGAAAAAAAAACAAAAATGTTCTTAACAATTTAATTAAAATAAAACTGTTACAAATTATAATATAAAATTAGCCTAAGCTCCTATTCGAAGTATGAATATGGAATAATACAAATTACAAAATCAATTAATAAAATCAATATCGTTCATGCGTCACATAATGCAGAATCAGGTTCCGTTATTCACAGAATTTCATCACATGTTTGTGCATAGGATGTAAAGTGCAGAATAGGCGATCCTCCTTGCGTAGGGGCACGTAACATCTCCACCCGCAGATCAACAACTATTTTAGAACTTTGAGAGAAGATATTGCTGGGTCATGTCCTCTGGGCATGTTATTTTCTTCCTTTTTCTCCGGTTCGGCGTAAGTATGTTCTCTGGTATTGGTAGTTCTGGAGCATTTGTTAAACCATTTGTACCGATAAGATAGCACGGTTATAATTAGTGCGCCTGCACTTAGTATCACGACGTAGAGTGGAATAGTGGTGTGGTACAACACGTTGGATTGCAGTCGATCTATTTCAATGGGCTGCCTCATCATGACTTGATTCTGGATGCTGTGTAGTCCTTCTAAATCGATTGAATTTAGATGAAGATGGTTCGACGTGGTATTCAGGTTCTCCAAATTATTAGGAAGATTCATGATTTTAACCGGCTGGCCTTGTATGACGTCATCATCGTTGGTGATCGTTAGTTCGTTGGTACGAAGATAACAATTGAGGGGTATAGTAGCAAGATAGCTTCCTTGCAGCGATGTGAAGTCCTCTCTTCCGCATGTCAGTTGTAGTTTTGTCATACTTGGGAATGATAGTATTTAATGTTGATCATCCAGCTTTTCTATAGCTTCCTTCACGAGGGTTACCGTGGTTAATTGGCAGGAGTCCTTTAGAACTTGGTTGGTTATAAGTTCATAGATACAGTCAGACTTAGTTTGTAGCTGACGGGTTATTTCTTTTTCACAGAGATACTAGTTATTAAACTTCGAGCATTCTGCTTCTATGTACACGAATGTATTCTCGTTAGTTGCTATAAAAGGATAGGTAGGGATCAAGGCCTGGTGATTATTATTGGGTATTATAGATAATTAGTATAAGTTATATATGTCTTTAGAAATTATAGGAAATTTAAATATGATGACTATTTGCTTTTGACTGAAATAGGACCCAGGGCTTATTATATCATAATATTCTCTTAATTCTAACTATAAGATTTCCTCTTTACTGTAGATACTTTCTAATTTACTAATCATAGACCTAAGTGTTCTTACATCTATCATAGAATGAATAGTGCTTGATGCACGTATAAAACCTAGTATATTTTCTATTCTATATAACTCTAACCTTAAATCTTCTACATTTTCACTTATAATCGACAATAGTTGACCAAATTTAGCGTATTTAATTAAGCTGCCTGTATTATACGTATTATTTAACAAAGATTCTAAAGTGCTATTTATTTTACTTTGATTATCGCTTATCTGAACTAATATATTGCTATATTTGTTCGTCCATTCTTTACTGATACTAATATGTTCATTCAATTCCAACTTCTGTTCATTATTCTGTAAGAAATTTATAGCGTTATTGTATTTCAAGGCATCTGTGTAATCAAGATTTCCAGTTATACTTTCAATTATTGAGCCAAAACTGTCGATAAGACCTCTCTTAACGCGATCGGGTTCTAAAGACTTCAACTGATCTGATACTTTGCCAATTTTGTTAGTAAGATAATGAATTTGGAATTCATACAACGTATACGTATCATTACTAAGCCGGCTTTTGAAATCCTGTATTTGATATTGAAATGAAACTACTTTTACGGATTTTATCGCGGTTTAATTTTAGATTTTAGTTCCCGACGTTTCGAAACCTTTGCAGGTATCATGGTCACGGGCAGACTGAGATGGCGTTCGTCTTGACAGAAGATGTTGCTCGTTCTACCTTCATATTTTAATTAATTATTTGTGGTCCGACCTACGCAGTATGAGCTCACCGTGTCTTGATGTCTTGCAGCGCTGCTCTTGGGTTTGGCCTTGAGTTTATTTATTATTGGATCCCAAGTAGGTGATATCTTCCAGCCATCTTCTCTATTGAAATTAGTGTGTTTTTTAATCTCAATAGCCTCGCGAAACATCCTAGGTAGGAATTTGGATTCTTTAGCGAGGATCTGTGGTGATCTGTGCTGATCTTGTGTGTCAAGACGAACGCCATCTCAGTCTGCCCGTGACCATGATACCTGCAAAGGTTTCGAAACGTCGGGAACTAAAATCTAAAATTAAACCGCGATAAAATCCGTAAAAGTAGTTTCATTTCAATGTCTAACATTCGCGTAAACCTAAGAAACCACTATCCTGTATTTGACTTTTTAGCATAGAAATTTGATCTTCAATGTCCTCGAGATTTATGGATTGCAAGAATGTATGATGATGGGTGGTCATTCTTTTCGGTCCTAGTTTATATGGTGGTAAACCTGGTCCATTACCCAAGTTTTCAAGTTTTATCTCCTGTGCCCATGCCGCGTGAAGTATCACCGATAGTAGTATCCTGTAACAAATTACGTTCCTTAGGGCCTCTCTTTAGTCTAGATTTAGCTACAGGCCCCCGTTTCTTAGAGGTGTAGATGTGTATAGGTAGGTCTGCTAACACGGTATCTTGAGTATAACGCGGAGCAGTTTTCTGACGGCTAGCAGCGGGATTTTTAATGAATATTTGTTGTTGCGGTAAATATTCTCCTTCGGGTTCGCGACTTTTGTTTCTATTCTCTATTAATGCAGTTCGATTAGCTAAAGAGGTTTCGCTAACGATATCGTAGACTTCCTTCATTTGAGCTTTATGATTTTGAACATATTGTTGTAACAATTGCTGGGTGAAATCCATATCTAAAATTTCTCTCGGGTCAAAGTGTCCGGTGAGTAGGTCAAAAGGCCTACACCTAGTGAAGCTATGTATCGAACTATTGTAACCAATTATAGCATAGGGCATCAGATTTACGATAGGCTCGTCTTTATGTTTTAATTTTAGTATTCTAAGATGTTCTAAAATGGTAGAATGAAAACGTTCAATGTTACCGTTACGGGCGAATGTGGTAAAACCTTATGATGATTTATCTTATGTAGACGCGTAAATTCAGAAAACATTTGATTAGTGAACTCTGTCCCGTTATCTGTTATTATCGTTAATGGGACACCGTGATGAGTACAAAATATTAATAGGGATTGCAATATACTAATGCCAGTGCTATCTCTAAGATGATATGCCTGTCCGTATTTAGTGAAAACGTCTATAAATGTAACGTACTTTTCATTGTGAACGCTAAATAAATCCATGTGAACTATTTCGAAAGGCTTAGTTGCAGGAGGAACAATATTAAACTGGGGTCTAATAGGTCTCCTATCATATTTAGCCTGCCCACAGATTGTACACTCATTAATAAATTTGGTTATATGGTCCTTCATTTTAGGCCAGTAATACTTTTTGGAAAGGGCTAAATAACATTCTGTAATCCCGCGGTCATTTGTTTTACCGTCATGATAATTTTGAATAATTTCTTGTTGCCGAAGATATTTTTTGACATTTTCAAGCTCGGTTTTGGTCAAAACTAAGTTCATAAAAGAGCTTTTGAATGTATCCTGTAATATAGGTATTATTGAATACATAGCAAGGGGCGGATTGATTAAAATAGCGGTTTTAACTTAAGGGTTCACGTACTCTTTTATGGCGTTTAAGACGTCAGTCTCTAAGTTGGACGATGATAATTGAATGGCTATACGCGTGTGAGTATCGAACGGTTTAGTCGTTATAGGCTTGCGTTTTACATCTTCAACTAAGGTGAAATATATCTGTCGGTGAAATTTATTCAAGGGTTTGTCGGTGATAGGAATCTCTAATATAGGGTGTTCGAGGCTAGTATGTACGGTGGCTGTGGACGAGTTTGCAGGTGGTGGCTCATCTGGAGGATTGGTATACATTGAACACAGTTCATCAATCTCTTTCATTAAGCTCTTAGTCTCCTCAGTAACGTGTATCTCCACCCGGGATAGAGCATCCGCATTCGTATTGAATTTATCCTTTTTATATATGACATTGAAATCGTATTCGCTTAATTTTAATCTCCATCTTGTTAGTGGTTTCTTAGGTTTACGCGAATATTAGACATTGAAATGAAACTACTTTTACGGATTTTATCGCGGTTTAATTTTAGATTTTAGTTCCCGACGTTTCGAAACCTTTGCAGGTATCATGGTCACGGGCAGACTGAGATGGCGTTCGTCTTGACAGGAGATGTTGCTCGTTCTACCTTCATATTTTAATTAATTATTTGTGGTCCGACCTACGCAGTATGAGCTCACTGTGTCTTGATGTCTTGCAGCGCTGCTCTTGGGTTTGGCCTTGAGTTTATTTATTATTGGATCCCAAGTAGGTGATATCTTCCAGCCATCTTCTCTATTGAAATTAGGGTGTTTTTTAATCTCAATAGCCTCGCGAAACATCCTAGGTAGGAATTTGGATTCTTTAGCGAGGATCTGTGGTTGGTCAAATCTAATATAATGGCTGGAACCTTCAGCATGTTCGGCGACTGCAGACTTCGTTGAGCGGCGGTGTTTCACGTCAGCTATGTGTTCTTTAACGCGGGTCCCTATGCTTCGTTTGGTTTGACCGATGTAAGAGAGGCCGCAGTCACAATCTAGTTTGTATACTCCTGCATCTTGTAGAGGTATGTGACACTTGACGGATGGTAAGGACTGGCTAATCTTCTTGGGCGGCTTGAAGTATGTTTTAATTGAAGCTCGCTTCAGGATGTAACCAATCTTGTCAGTGACTCCTCTGACGTATGGTAGTACAGCAGGCAAACGATCAACAGTGGCTGGCTTCACTCGGTTTCTGTGATGGGGCCGTGGAACAATTCACCTAAGAAAGACATACGAGGGAGCGCCAAGATCCTCCATCAGGCAAGCAAAAAGTTACTCGTCCTAAAAATTCATGAAACTCGTTCCGACCTACAAAATTTAAACAAAACCGTTGAGATCGTGACTAATGATTTGAAAACAGTTTTATCAACTTTCGATTTTAATACATGCTTCGAAAAACTAAACAAGCGCGAAAACACCAAATATCTCGAAAGCAAACAAAACTTAATAAATAAATATGAAAAATTAAATTCAAAATCGAACGCGTCAAACAAAACAATAAACGAAAACGGAACGCGCCCGCCAAACGTCAACCAATCACGCGCAGTTATAAATCTGTCAAAACAAACGTTAGATCCACCGACCGTGCAAGTACTACAAAAAGGTTTAAATTTCGCTGTAACACCGCGTAGAATACCGTACGAGGACATTATTTGCAATGTTGAGACTTGCCTGTTCAACAATAACGTGAGGAAGGAAGATTTGGAGGCGATACGCCAAGATATATCATCTGTTTTACGTCGAAGTGTAGTGCCCAAACCAAACCTCCTTAAAGCCGAACATCTCGCTTTAAAGAACCTCAAAAACAGACAAGATGTAACTATACTCCGTGCAGATAAGGGAAACGCTACGGTCGTCATGGATACATCGGACTACAATGCTAAAATAGAAGATCTATTGTCGGACGCAAGCACATATAAACCAGTGAAAACTGATCCTACCAAAAAGGTGTTAACAACTACCACCGCCTTGGTTAAGAAACACTCCGAAGCATTAAGTCTAGATGTTACCTACTTAATACCTACATGCGCAAAACCACCTAAACTGTATGGGTTGCCAAAGATACACAAACCAAACGCCCCGCTACGTCCTATTGTAAGCCAAATCGACACACCAACCTACAGATTGGCTCAGCACGTCGCGAAAACACTCTCACCACTCAGAGGCAACACTACAGCGTTTGTGAAGGATTCATACCACTTTGTCAATGAGATTAAACATCTACATCTTCATGACAATGAAGTAATGGTTAGTTTCGACGTACAGTCCTTGTTTACATGCCTACCAGTTAAGGATTGTATTGAAATTGTTTCCAAGAAGCTAGCAGAGAACAACCTACCTCTAGAATATGCAGAACTTCTCGAGCACTGCCTCACATCTGGCTACCTACTGTGGAACAATAAATTCTATGTACAAGTAGATGGTGTAGCGATGGGCTCGCCTGTATCCCCTGTAGTCGCCGATATATTCATGGAAGACTTCGAGGAGACAGCCTTAAAAACAGCTCCTTTCACTCCCAGGTTTTACAAACGGTACGTAGATGATACTTTCACAGTTTTACCATCTAGTCAAGTAAATGCATTTTTAAAACATCTCAACTCCATTAATAACAAAATTCAATTCACTATGGAGTTGGAGGATAATAAATCTCTTGCCTTCTTAGACATATTAGTTAAAAGAAATCCTGATCAGACCATAAGTCACACCGTGTATCGAAAGAAGACCCACACAGATAGGTACTTAAACGGTGAATCTCACCACCACCCTAAACAGTTAGCTACCGTGGGAAAATCTTTGTTTCAGAGAGCACACGGACTCTGTGATGACAGACACCTTGCCGCTGAGCTTCAACACGTCAAGCAAGTACTGCGAGACAACAAGCTCCAAGTTCCACGGCCCCATCACAGAAACCGAGTGAAGCCAGCCACTGTTGATCGTTTGCCTGCTGTACTACCATACGTCAGAGGAGTCACTGACAAGATTGGTTACATCCTGAAGCGAGCTTCAATTAAAACATACTTCAAGCCGCCCAAGAAGATTAGCCAGTCCTTACCATCCGTCAAGTGTCACATACCTCTACAAGATGCAGGAGTATACAAACTAGATTGTGACTGCGGCCTCTCTTACATCGGTCAAACCAAACGAAGCATAGGGACCCGCGTTAAAGAACACATAGCTGACGTGAAACACCGCCGCTCAACGAAGTCTGCAGTCGCCGAACATGCTGAAGGTTCCAGCCATTATATTAGATTTGACCAACCACAGATCCTCGCTAAAGAATCCAAATTCCTACCTAGGATGTTTCGCGAGGCTATTGAGATTAAAAAACACCCTAATTTCAATAGAGAAGATGGCTGGAAGATATCACCTACTTGGGATCCAATAATAAATAAACTCAAGGCCAAACCCAAGAGCAGCGCTGCAAGACATCAAGACACAGTGAGCTCATACTGCGTAGGTCGGACCACAAATAATTAATTAAAATATGAAGGTAGAACGAGCAACATCTCCTGTCAAGACGAACGCCATCTCAGTCTGCCCGTGACCATGATACCTGCAAAGGTTTCGAAACGTCGGGAACTAAAATCTAAAATTAAACCGCGATAAAATCCGTAAAAGTAGTTTCATTTCAATGTCTAATATTCGCGTAAACCTAAGAAACCACTATGTAACCCAGTACGGACTGGACATAGCAAACAAAATACGCCGGTTGGAAGATCTCAAGACTAAGCGCGCAAGATATACAACATCTTTAGCATTCTTGAAGAGATGCCGTGACCACAATCTCATCCCAACGTGTCTCAAGATATCACCTAAGAAAGACATACGAGGGAGCGCCAAGATCCTCCATCAGGCAAGCAAAAAGTTACTCGTCCTAAAAATTCATGAAACTCGTTCCGACCTACAAAATTTAAACAAAACCGTTGAGATCGTGACTAATGATTTGAAAACAGTTTTATCAACTTTCGATTTTAATACATGCTTCGAAAAACTAAACAAGCGCGAAAACACCAAATATCTCGAAAGCAAACAAAACTTAATAAATAAATATGAAAAATTAAATTCAAAATCGAACGCGTCAAACAAAACAATAAACGAAAACGGAACGCGCCCGCCAAACGTCAACCAATCACGCGCAGTTATAAATCTGTCAAAACAAACGTTAGATCCACCGACCGTGCAAGTACTACAAAAGGTTTAAATTTCGCTGTAACACCGCGTAGAATACCGTACGAGGACATTATTTGCAATGTTGAGACTTGCCTGTTCAACAATAACGTGAGGAAGGAAGATTTGGAGGCGATACGCCAAGATATATCATCTGTTTTACGTCGAAGTGTAGTGCCCAAACCAAACCTCCTTAAAGCCGAACATCTCGCTTTAAAGAACCTCAAAAACAGACAAGATGTAACTATACTCCGTGCAGATAAGGGAAACGCTACGGTCGTCATGGATACATCGGACTACAATGCTAAAATAGAAGATCTATTGTCGGACGCAAGCACATATAAACCAGTGAAAACTGATCCTACCAAAAAGGTGTTAACAACTACCACCGCCTTGGTTAAGAAACACTCCGAAGCATTAAGTCTAGATGTTACCTACTTAATACCTACATGCGCAAAACCACCTAAACTGTATGGGTTGCCAAAGATACACAAACCAAACGCCCCGCTACGTCCTATTGTAAGCCAAATCGACACACCAACCTACAGATTGGCTCAGCACGTCGCGAAAACACTCTCACCACTCAGAGGCAACACTACAGCGTTTGTGAAGGATTCATACCACTTTGTCAATGAGATTAAACATCTACATCTTCATGACAATGAAGTAATGGTTAGTTTCGACGTACAGTCCTTGTTTACATGCCTACCAGTTAAGGATTGTATTGAAATTGTTTCCAAGAAGCTAGCAGAGAACAACCTACCTCTAGAATATGCAGAACTTCTCGAGCACTGCCTCACATCTGGCTACCTACTGTGGAACAATAAATTCTATGTACAAGTAGATGGTGTAGCGATGGGCTCGCCTGTATCCCCTGTAGTCGCCGATATATTCATGGAAGACTTCGAGGAGACAGCCTTAAAAACAGCTCCTTTCACTCCAGGTTTTACAAACGGTACGTAGATGATACTTTCACAGTTTTACCATCTAGTCAAGTAAATGCATTTTTAAAACATCTCAACTCCATTAATAACAAAATTCAATTCACTATGGAGTTGGAGGATAATAAATCTCTTGCCTTCTTAGACATATTAGTTAAAAGAAATCCTGATCAGACCATAAGTCACACCGTGTATCGAAAGAAGACCCACACAGATAGGTACTTAAACGGTGAATCTCACCACCACCCTAAACAGTTAGCTACCGTGGGAAAATCTTTGTTTCAGAGAGCACACGGACTCTGTGATGACAGACACCTTGCCGCTGAGCTTCAACACGTCAAGCAAGTACTGCGAGACAACAAGCTCCAAGTTCCACGGCCCCATCACAGAAACCGAGTGAAGCCAGCCACTGTTGATCGTTTGCCTGCTGTACTACCATACGTCAGAGGAGTCACTGACAAGATTGGTTACATCCTGAAGCGAGCTTCAATTAAAACATACTTCAAGCCGCCCAAGAAGATTAGCCAGTCCTTACCATCCGTCAAGTGTCACATACCTCTACAAGATGCAGGAGTATACAAACTAGATTGTGACTGCGGCCTCTCTTACATCGGTCAAACCAAACGAAGCATAGGGACCCGCGTTAAAGAACACATAGCTGACGTGAAACACCGCCGCTCAACGAAGTCTGCAGTCGCCGAACATGCTGAAGGTTCCAGCCATTATATTAGATTTGACCAACCACAGATCCTCGCTAAAGAATCCAAATTCCTACCTAGGATGTTTCGCGAGGCTATTGAGATTAAAAAACACCCTAATTTCAATAGAGAAGATGGCTGGAAGATATCACCTACTTGGGATCCAATAATAAATAAACTCAAGGCCAAACCCAAGAGCAGCGCTGCAAGACATCAAGACACAGTGAGCTCATACTGCGTAGGTCGGACCACAAATAATTAATTAAAATATGAAGGTAGAACGAGCAACATCTCCTGTCAAGACGAACGCCATCTCAGTCTGCCCGTGACCATTGATACCTGCAAAGGTTTCGAAACGTCGGGAACTAAAATCTAAAATTAAACGCGATAAAATCCGTAAAAGTAGTTTCATTTCAATGTCTAACATTCGCGTAAACCTAAGAAACCACTATGTAACCCAGTACGGACTGGACATAGCAAACAAAATACGCCGGTTGGAAGATCTCAAGACTAAGCGCGCAAGATATACAACATCTTTAGCATTCTTGAAGAGATGCCGTGACCACAATCTCATCCCAACGTGTCTCAAGATATCACCTAAGAAAGACATACGAGGGAGCGCCAAGATCCTCCATCAGGCAAGCAAAAAGTTACTCGTCCTAAAAATTCATGAAACTCGTTCCGACCTACAAAATTTAAACAAAACCGTTGAGATCGTGACTAATGATTTGAAAACAGTTTTATCAACTTTCGATTTTAATACATGCTTCGAAAAAACTAAACAAGCGCGAAAACACCAAATATCTCGAAAGCAAACAAAACTTAATAAATAAATATGAAAAATTAAATTCAAAATCGAACGCGTCAAAACAAAACAATAAACGAAAACGGAACGCGCCCGCCAAACGTCAACCAATCACGCGCAGTTATAAATCTGTCAAAACAAACGTTAGATCCACCGACCGTGCAAGTACTACAAAAAGGTTTAAATTTCGCTGTAACACCGCGTAGAATACCGTACGAGGACATTATTTGCAATGTTGAGACTTGCCTGTTCAACAATAACGTGAGGAAGGAAGATTTGGAGGCGATACGCCAAGATATATCATCTGTTTTACGTCGAAGTGTAGTGCCCAAACCAAACCTCCCTAAAGCCGAACATCTCGCTTTAAAGAACCTCAAAAACAGACAAGATGTAACTATACTCCGTGCAGATAAGGGAAACGCTACGGTCGTCATGGATACATCGGACTACAATGCTAAATAGAAGATCTATTGTCGGCGGACGCAGTACATATAAACCAGTGAAAACTGATCCTACCAAAAGGTGTTAACAACTACCACCGCCTTGGTTAGAAACACTCCGAAGCATTAAGTCTAGATGTTACCTACTTAATACTACATGCGCAAAACACCTAAACTGTATGGGTTGCCAAAGATACACAAACAAACGCCGCCGCTACGTCCTATTGTAAGCCAAATCGACACACCAACCTACAGATTGGCTCAGCACGTCCGCGCGAAACACTCTCACCACTCAGAGGCAACACTACAGCGTTTGTGAAGGATTCATACCACTTTTGTCAATGAGATTAAACATCTACATCTCATGAACAATGAAGTAATGGTTAGTTTCGACGTACAGTCCTTGTTTACATGCCTACCAGTTAAGGATTGTATTGAAATTGTTTCCAAGAAGCTAGCAGAGAACAACCTACCTCTAGAATATGCAGAACTCTCGAGCACTGCCTCACAATCTGGCTACCTACTGTGGAACAATAAATTCTATGTACAAGTA
The DNA here is from genome assembly GCF_003590095.1 of Trichoplusia ni. NCBI lineage: Eukaryota > Metazoa > Arthropoda > Insecta > Lepidoptera > Noctuidae > Trichoplusia > Trichoplusia ni. Next base: position 571 of record NW_020800458.1, on the reverse strand, counting down.
GATGGTGTAGCGATGGGCTCGCCTGTATCCCTGTAGTCGCCGATATATTCATGGAAGACTTCGAGAGAGACAGCCTTAAAAACAGTCCCTTTCACTCCCAGGTTACAAACGGTACGTAGATGATACTTTCACAGTTTTACCATCTAGTCAAGTAAATGCATTTTTAAAACATCTCACTCCATCAATAACAAAATTTCAATTCACTATGGAGTTGGAGGATAATAAATCTCTTGCCTTCTTAGACATATTAGTTAAAAGGAATCCTGATCAGACCATAAGTCACACCGTGTATCGAAAGAAGACCCATACAGATAGGTACTTAAACGGTGAATCTCACCACCACCCTAAACAGTTAGCTACCGTGGGAAAATCTTTGTTTCAGAGAGCACACGGACTCTGTGATGACAGACACCTTGCCGCTGAGCTTCAACACGTCAGCAGTACTGCGAGACAACAAGCTCCAAGTTCCACGGCCCGTCACAGAAACCGAGTGAAGCCAGCCACTGTTGATCGTTGCCTGCTGTAACTACCATATGTCAGAGGAGTCACTGACAAGATTGGTTACATCCTG